>NW_027635947.1:0-99015 GCF_903797595.1 Erithacus rubecula | reverse complement strand
AAATACAACAGGAAGAACTATAGTGCCTAGATATGCAGTTGTAACTTAATTAGAAAACTTTCATCTTTCAATATTTTAAATAAGCTAGGAAAAAAACTCTGTTTTGAACACCACTTCCTTAGTAGCAACATTTCTCAGCACCCAATCTGAGAAAGGTCAACTTGCCAGACAACAATACAGAAAGTGAAAATTAAAGTGAGGGCAAGGAAAATCATCTTCAGGTGCAACTGCTCTTGTGCAAAAAGAAAGTGATATTAAGATTCAGCCTGTGAACACATTCCTCAGTTATGAGAGAAAAACATATTCTTAAAATTCTGTTCACGACATTAGGGACAGAAAATCAAACTACAATTAGATGTTAGCTTGGTTAGTACTCAGATACCATATATTACCACAATATTAGGATAAACAATCCAATAAGCACATTCCAGAAAAGAATTTAAATTCATTTACTAGTGCAGCCATGCTATGCTTTGATTTTATCAATGTATCCTTCTGCAAAAAGGTTAAATTATGTTTTCAACATCATGTAAAGTCAGCTCTGACTCACAGCTCACCACAGATTCCAAACAGGAGGCAAAGACCCAGTTTTCCTTCAGAACTGCTCACATATCTATGACCTTTCTGTGGGCAGCTTCAGAAAATGGGGGGAAAGCCATTCCAAAGAACAGTACCAAGGTAATCACACAGCACTACGGACTTTTTCCTGGCATGAGATTCTTAATAAATTATGAGAAATAACACAGAAGCCATTTCTGTCCACAGAACAGATTTAATAGGTTTTTGTTTCAAGAACAATTAGAGGATGCTTAAAATTTATTGTGCAGAAAGCTACATTAGGTCCTCAAATTTGAGTAATCAATATCCCCACAATCTAAACTGTGGAATTACTATTTCCCCAAAGAGAAACTTTTTGGGATTTGCAACTCATCTCAAAACCTCAGGAAAACGAAATCAGCAGAATTTCCCTAATTCAATGGAATTCCAATTGTGTTCTATGACCCTTCAAATACTCATGAAAACAGACTTGTTTTCACTAGAACAGCTGTGACTGAAAATCTGGGGTAAAACCTATAAGAAATGGCAATATACATGAATGTTCCTTTCCACAGCAGCCACAAGCAAACAAGGAGTGGCACTCGTTGGCACAGCCTCTTGCCCACATACAGGAGAGTGGCCAAGGCAGTGCCAGCCGTCTCAGAGATGGGCAAGGACAAGAAAGGGTTTGAAGCTGTGCCAAGAGAGGTGTACACTGGACATTAGGAAGAACTGCTGCCCAGAAAGGGGCATGAGATATGGGAATGGTGTGCCCCAGGGGGCACTGGTGCAGTCACCGTTGCAGTAGGTGTTCAAGGTAAGCCTGGCCATAGCACTCCAGGCTCAGATCTGCTTGCCATGGTAACCATGGATCACAGGCTGGAGTTGATCTCCCAGAACTCTTCCAAGCCAGTGCTTGGATTCTGTGACATCACAGCCTCTGGGGCAGCATGGTGCCTGGCAACTGTCCCCAGCCACCGCCGTGCCCCACAGCCTGGGCACACCTCGGCGAGGACAGACGTTCCGAGCGGGTGTGCTGGTGGCAGCTTCCCCAGAGCACCATGGCCGACCCTGTTCCATGGCTCTTCAACTTTTACCTGCTGCTGCTCCTGGGCCATCGTCCCGACCCAACTATCCATCCTGGGTCGGGCACGGTCCTGTATGTGCAGGAGCCAGAGCAGCAGAACAGGGACCCTGAGCCAACCACCCCCTGCATGGATGTATCGTGGCAGTCCTGGACGTGCCTGTTGGTGCAGCTGCTGGCCACAGGCACTGTCCTAGGATGGCGCCGCTACCGAGGGCGCTGGAGAGGCTGGAGAAGGGTGAGGGATGGGGGGTCAGGCAGGAAGGATGGGCTTGGACCTCTTGGGCAGCCCTTTGGCCAAGGCCCCATGGCAGAGTGGAGCTGAGCCTCTGGCTGGGAATCAGGCCAGGGCTGAGCTCAGGGACAGCCCCAGGCAGAGGCAGCCAGAGCTCTGCTTGCTGCAGCCTGGCCAGGCCTGGCTCTCTTGCTCAGAGGCCAAAGGCAGCCCAGAGAGGGGCCCTGCTCTGCCCCTCTGCCCCTTCCATCGGGATCCCTGTGCTTTGCCTTGCAGAATCGGCGCCAGAGGCCCCGCACCAGCAGCCCAGGACAAGGTTGTTCCTCAGAGCTGGTCCAGCTGCTGAGGAACAACCACACCCTGCTGCAGCAGTGCCTGGAACGCTGCTCCCAGCAGAGGGCCCAGAGCAGCAGAGCAGCACAGGGGGCCAGCCGCAGCAGGAGGAGCAGGAGAACCCAAATCTCGCCCAGCGCTGACCTCCAGCTCCAGCACGGCGCTCAGGGCACAGCAGGGAATGGGTGACCCGTGCCAGCCCGGGCACGGCGACATTCCCCATCGTAGGCTTTAGAGACCCCCCATCCTTACCTGTAGCCACCCCCACCACCTTTTCCACCTTCCCCTTAGTGTTCCTGTTCTACATGTTTAAGTTAGCCATAAGATTGTTACCCCATAGTCCCCCGTAGTGTAGATTTTTAGAGTAGTAAAGTTAATAAAGTTCATGTTCTCTGCACATCCTGTGTTGTTTGCTTGATATTCCATCCAAGAGGGGACACAGAGGGATGGGTTTGAGCAGGAGCTCCAGACTGCCTGCAATGGAGAGCCTGAGTGCAGCAGCAGCATTTGCAGGAGTGCAAATGGAGGGCAGCTGGAAAGAAGATGGTGGGCAGTATTCTCCTGCCTCCATCTTCCAAGGAAGAGTCAAGTCAATCCCTGTCTGTGCTCTGCTGGGAGGGTCCCTAAAGGCTCCAGGAGGTGTCTGGGTGGCTCCAAAAGGGGCTTGCAGGACCCTGGGGCACCAGGGAAGGAACAGCATCATCCCAGGAATGCTGTGAGAGATTCCCCAGAGCGGCCCCACCTGGGGCCCGGGCAAGGGATGGATTCAGGCAGGCAAATACATCCAGGGGCTGCCTGGGCTATGGCAGTGAGGCCCAGCCCTGTTTCATATCTTTCTGCTCTTCATTTGTATTTAGTCCTTTGTATTTATCCTCATGACCCTCACAATTGGATTAGATTTCTCTTTCTTTCAAGACAAAACCTTAGTTATTTTATTTCCACTAAACAACCATGTGTATTACCAGCTTAAATGACTTCTCTCTGACTTACTCTGCACCTTGCTCCTTTACAGCAAGATGCATCAAGCACCTCTGTTAAAATACAGATGCCTCCCTGGAAAGAGGACAATCTTGCTATTTTCTGAAGAATCTTAACTTTGATGATGTACCAAATTTTACAAATCCAAGAGGAAAAAAGCCTACAGATCAGTTTTACAATTTCAAAAGCTGATTCCTCAACTCTTGCACACCAGTTTCCTTATTGGCAACGTTCAGCAGTGATACCAAACAAGCACAGAAAACAAATGGGAGAAGAAATGCAGACAGCCATACAACCAACTGCCAGCACAAGAAACACGCTGTGCTCTTGTCACTGACAGTTTCTGTCTCATGGTTGAGATGAACCAGAAGTGGAAAGTGGCCGCAGGGAGCCCCACACGACGAGTCACACAAGCTACTGAAGGAGAAGGTGAATCAAGTGCACTTGCTGAACTCAAAGCCATTCAGCTGGCCCTGGACACTGCTGAAACAGAGAACTGGCCAAAGTTCTACCCTTACACTGAATCATAAATAGTAACCAATGCTCTGTGGAGTGAGCTAGAAAGGTAAAAAAAGGCCAGTTAGCAACATAAAGGAAAACCAATTGAGGCTGCTGATGAATGCAAAAACATTGCCACTCAGACAAACTATCTGTAAAAGTCCATCATGTAGACGACCATGACACCAAAAGTCAGGCTAATAAAGAACACTGAAACAAGGAGCAAGTAGATCAAGCTGCAAAAATAGAGATGTCACAAATAAATTTAAATTAGCAACATAAGGGAGAGTTGTTCCTAGCTCAATAGGCTCATACTGCCTCAAGCCATCAAGGCAAAAATGCCACCTATAAGTAGGCACAAAACTGAAAAGCAGATTTAACTATAAATTGCATTTCTCAAGTTATTCATAACTGTAAGACAGGTGCTAAAATCAAGCAAGCCAAGCCCATAAAGCCTCTCTAATATGGGGGGCAGTATTCCAAATATAAGTATAAAGAAGCCCAGCAAATGAACTACATCACACTGCCTCAAACCCCCCAAGGCAAGTGCTACATGATCACAATTGTAGAAGCCACCACTAGATCATTAGAAACCCACCCTGTACCTCACACTACTACTCAAAACACCGTCTGAAGCCCAAAAAAGCAAGTCCTATAAAGACACAGCACCCCGGAGGGAATCATCAGACAACAGGACCCATTTCAAGAACAGCCTTAGAAACACCTCAGCCAAAAACCAGGATATTGAATAAATAGATCATATCCCTTATCACACACCAGCTGCCAGGAAAGTTGAACTGTACAACAGACTACTTGAAACTACCCTAAAGGCACTTGGCAGGGAAACATCCAAAAAATTGAGAAATGAACATAACAGAAGCCACCTAAACAGTCAACACCTGAGAGTCCATCACTCAAGCAAGTCCTGCCCAGTCTGAAGCCTTGCACACAGTGCATGGGGATAAAGTCCCTATAGTACACATAAAAGGTATTTTTAGACTGTTTAGATTAGGCCCACCTCAAACAAAGGCAAACCAATCCGTACAATTGTTTTTGCTCAAAAAACCTAGTTACACTTAGTAGGTAATGCAGAAAGATAAAGAAACCCATTGAGTACCACAGAAAAACCTAATCTGAAGTGAGAACTGTGTGTAAAGTTTCACTGTGGATAAAAATATATAGCAGAGTTGAAAAAAGGTATTAATTAAGGTAGGATGCAGATGGTAATAGAATAAGGAGTAGATCATGTCTTAAGTTGCAATGCAAGATGCAAGCAGAAGTATACATTCTATCAGCATCTGCTGAAACCAGGTGGAGCAGGGCTCATTATCTCTTCCATGACCCATCCCTCACAACTCCTCCCCACAAGGAGTTATACCTTATGGGAGATGCCCCAGCCAAGGAGAAAAGCCAAGTATTTCCAGACTAAATAAAACCTGAAATTTGAAACATCAGAGTAGCCTTTCCCACTAAATTCCCAGAAGAAGACCAGGCCTATCTTCATGACCACCAGATGTTAAAAAAGTAACTACACTCTTCTCCAAAATCATTGCTTCAACAAAACCACATTGGTCCCTCCAAGAAAACTATAGGTACCATTATTCAGACTGTAACCAACACCCTGAGCAACAGGGTTACAGGCTGCATTCTGACCTTGCCAGTGTTTTGGTCCTTATATTACTATACTTTTATTTTCATTTTCCCAGTGAAAAACTGCTATTCTAAATCCCATACCTTTGCCAGAGAGCTCCTTAATTTCCAAGTCATATTAATTTAGAGGGAGGGAGTTTACATTTTCCGTTTCAAGAGAAGCTCCAGAGCTCCTCAGCAGACACCTGTCTGTCAAACCAAGACAGTGCCCTGCTGCAGCTCCATCCCCATGGCAGGATCCGCGCTGGATGATCCCCAGGGACCCCCGGTGGGCAGAGCCCCCCTGAGCCCTGGTGCTGCTGATCCGTGTTGGGAAGACACCTGGCTGGGGGCTGCACATCCTCCCCGTGGCCTGGATTTTCTTTGCATTTCTCTTTATCCTTCCCAAACACCCAAAACCAGGGTAAAAATAGAGATTAAATAACGACCTGCTTGGGGACACGGGGGATCTTCCAGGGGATGCGGGGGACGCTCGGTTCCAGGGATTTGAGGGGTCCTGGGAGGGACCTGGGGGTGTCTCAGGGCGTTGGGCACCCCAGTTCCAGCGGCTCTGGCTGCGCTGGGAGAGGAGGAGGAGCGGGAGGAAGAGGAGGAGCGGGAAGAGACGGAAGAGAAGCAGCGGGAGGAAGAGGAGGGACACAGGAGGAGCGGCAGGAAGAGGAGGAGCGATTTTGGAACCACGCGTTTCTCCCGGCTGGTCGCTGAGGCCGCAGCTTCCCCGAGTCCGGCAGAATCGCCTCCCAAAATCCCGCAGGTGAGCGGGGAGGGGGAGCTCGCCCCAAATCCATCATTGGGAGCTCCGGGAGGGTTTTATTTTGCGGTCCAGGGGATGTTTGGATCTTGCAGGAGCCCAAAGCCGAGCCGGAAATGGCCCTGGCGGGATCTTGGTGGCTCCTTGGCTTTGGGGATCCCCGGCAGAGCCGGGGGGGAAGGCGGGAGCCCCGGAGCAGGGAGAGCGCAGAGGGGCGATCCCGGAGCCGGGGGACCCCCGGCAGCCTGGAGGGGTGCGGGAGGTTGGTGCTGAGCGGGCTCCGGGCCCCCGAGGCTGAAAGGGGCGCTGACTGCTCCAGCTGCCCTTGGGCAGCGCCACCATCAAACCCAACGCGCTCAGCCCTTGTTTTCCCCCCAAACCAGGATTTCCCAAACCTTGGCACCAAGGAGGAGGCTATGAGGACGAGGTCGATGGCCCGGGAGCCGCAGGCAGGTGAGGAGGAAGTCAGTGCCCCTTTCCCCCTGTGTCCTGCTCCATCTCCCAGCCCAGCACGGCCCCGGCTGCAGCACAGCCCTGGGGGGATCTCCTTGCCCTTCCCTCTGGCACGGAGGCAAATCCCATCCTGTCCTTGTCCTTCCTCCCCCAGACAAGGAGCTGAGCACGGACAGCAGGGAGGACAAATCCCCGCGGCACAGCCTCGGGCAAGAGGCCGTTTGCAGCGGCTCCACGGCGCAGGAATGCAACGGGGAGGAAAAGCCCCGCAGATCCCGCAGCAGGAGGGGCTGCAAACGCACAGCCCGGGGATCCCAGCAGGAAAGAGCCAGCCCGGGCCGGGGAGGCGGCCGGAGCTCGGAGCTGGGGCTGCGTGAGCAGCTTCACCATGGGGAGAAGCCCCACAAGTGCTCGGAATGTGGGAAGGGCTTCAGGAGAAGATCCAATTTGATCAGACACCGGAGAATCCACGCGTGGGAACGGCCCTACGAGTGTGGGGAGTGTGGGAAGAGATTCAGAGACAGCTCAAACCTGACTGCTCACCAGAAGAGCCACACTGGGAAGAGGCCCTATGAGTGTGATAAATGCAGGAAGAGGTTTCAGAGGAGCTTCCATCTCCTCCAGCACTATCGCATTCACACAGGGGAGAGGTCCTTCTGCTGCTCCGACTGTGGGAAGAGCTTCTATCTAAACTCCAGCCTCGTCAGGCACCGACTCATCCACACGGGGGAAAGACCCTACAAGTGTGATAAATGCAGGAAGAGGTTTGAGAGCAGCTCCAGCCTTCTGAAGCACCATTGCTCTCACTGGGATGAGAGGCCCTTCTGCTGCCATGACTGCGGGAAGGGATTCAAGAGAAAGTCCAACCTCATCAGGCACCGGCTCATCCACACTGGGGAGAGACCGTATGAGTGTCCCGAGTGTGGGAAGAGCTTCTTCCAGAAGATTTACCTTGACCCAACACCAACGGAGTCTCCACTGAGAGAAGCCCTGTGAGTGCCCTGAGTGTAGGAAGAGCTTCGTGCTGGCTCCCTGTGTGGCCTGGATTTTCTTTGCATTTCTCTTTGTCCTTCCCAGACATCCAGTACTGGGGTAAGAATGAAGACATTGAATTAAGACATGCCTGCAGACACAGGGGGATCTTCCAGAGGATGTGGGGGACCCTGTGTTCCAGGCACTTCAGATTTCCTTGGGAGTGTCTCAGGGCTTTGGGCACCCCAGGCCCAGCGGCTCTGGCTGCACTGGGAGATGCTGATGGAGGTTCTGGGGCAGCTGATCAAGGACCCCCTGCCCTGACACCCTCCCCGTTTCCCCCTGACCCGGCTCCCGCTGTCCCCTGTCCAGGATCCTCCTCTCCCCACTGTCACTGCCCTTCCCCCAGCCCATTCCTGTCTCACACCACTCCTACCCCTGTCCCAGTTCAGATCTCATTCCTGGTATCATTCCCTGTCCTGTATTCTCTGCCTGGTTACCATTCACATATTCCCTGTCCTGTTCCTCTTCTAGTATTCCTGATCCCAGTCCCATTCCCATATTTCCATTTCTATATTTCCAGTCCCCTTCCCATATTCCCATTCCCAATCCTTCTGCCCTATCTCCATGTCTGTTCCCTGTCCCATATTCTAAATCTCCATCCCATATTTTCTCCGCAATTTCTATTTCCATATTCCCTGTTGTGTTCCCATATTACCATTCCCTGTTCCCGTTTTCATTTGCATTCCAATGTCCCTTTCCCAGTCCCCACTCTCTGTCCTTGTCCCCATTCCTGGTTGCTGGAGAGTGGAACAGAGAAGCCTCTCTACTTCCCTCCAAGAGAGAAGAGTAAGCAAGAATTAAATTTAAAATATTTTGAGAAGGTAAAATACAAGAAACCACACAGACATTAAATAGAGGTCTAAGTTTTAGTATAAGGAATTGCAAATATTAAGTAGCATAGATATGAAATAGAAGTTTAAATCTTAGTGTGAAGTACATAGAAATATGTTTTAAATACCATAAAAAGTAAAAGCTGTGGAATCTCCTATAAAATAGTGGCTGCATTGAGACATTAAAAACTTAGTTCTAGACAAAATAAAATTACAGTAGGAATATTTTATATATTCTTCACATAGAACAGATAGGCCTTATGCACAAGTTATATGTAGACTTTAGTATTACGGAATTCAAATAGGTTTAGGAGAAATTCGTCAGGTTCACGGTTTTGGCTCATTGGGTAATTTGTCGATAAAAATCCGTGTATTGGATCCAGAGCTCTCTCTCTCACTACTCTCTCTTTGCTCTGTCCTCCTCCTCCACCACCATCATCACCACTACCAGCACATGAGAGAAGTAGAAGATGAAGAAGAAAAGAACAGAAGAAGAAAGGCCAGGGAGCATCTGCCTCTGGAGACTCTGCACCAGCCGCAGCTTCGACCTCTTCTCTGCCGCCATCTTGTGTGTGGCTGCCTCAGCCCCGGCCACAATTTTGTGCCTCCACCACGTCCAACTCTGAAGGGAATGGGTTGCTCTTTTGCCAGCAGTCAGGGTCAGCACCAAGGCACCCACACCCATTTACAGATTGTCATTTACTGAAGTGAATGCAGCAAAGAAATACAAAAGGATAACCTGTGCAATGCACTGCATTATTACTACAAAAATGGCCTGTAGGGACTAAGAAAGATACAACACCAATTACCCAAATACTTGGCCATTGTCCAGACACATCACCTGGGGAGCCCCTGTCACAGCAAAGGATTGGAGAGGCACTCCCAGAAAATGGAAATTCCTTTGTAATTTGCCAACCCAGAGGCAAAGCCATCAACTTTGCTGTGAGAGGGCCCAGATTTTACACCCTTGAATAAACAAGTCACCATAACTTCTAGTGTGGGAACATCTGGTTTCATTCTCCTCTAATCCAGGGCTCAGGGAGATACTAAGAGAGTTTACTTTCACCATATAACTTCAAACACAACCAGATAGAGATATCTAGTTCTGTGGACTTGTCCAGTTTCTAAATGTAGAAAGGTAAACACCTCTTTCACTAAAAGGAGATTCATACATATACTGGTAATGATCATGCATATTTTGTTAATGAGTGAATATAAATATAATATTTGGTTGGAAGGTTAATCTGGAAGTCAGCTTTGGCTTAGGGCTTGTTGTTGAGGCCTTAGTACTTCCCTGGAATTGTCCTTTCCCAGGCAGTGATCCTGTCCCCTCAGCTGCAATGGAATCCTCAGCTGTTCCCACAGGGATTGCTCAGGCTCTGCTTGTGCTGAGTTCCTTGTGAGTGGAGTCATCAGTATCTTGGACAAGCAGATTCTCTATCACAGTGTCCAAAAGTTTTCCCTGGGATCCACCAGGGTAAGAGGAAAGCTCTCTGAAGCTGTGACATGGAAATTGTCCTGCTGGGTGGCCGTGGCTGTGAGTCTGAAGCACAGCAGCTCTCTGGCCGTGTGGTGCTGCTGGCAGAGCTGGCTGCTGCCCACTCAAGGCTCAGGCAGGCACTGAGCTGCCTTGCTGCGCTGCCAAAACCATCTCAGTGCTCGGGGGCACCTCCCGCCCCTGGTCCCAGTGGGTCCCGCTGGCAGTGTCAGAGCAGTGGCTCGTCGGGGTCGGTGCTGCCCCTGCTCTCCACTCACCCTGGCCTTGGCAGTGCTGGCCCCACTGCCATGCACACACAGGGAATGGGAACTGCTGCCTGATGCTTTTGGAGCTGTGCCACTCCTGCTGCTGCTGCTGCTGCTGCTGAAGACACCTTGAATGGACTAGTGGAACTGTGGGCTGTATTGGCCTGTGATAGCAAGGTCATGAAGGCAGAGGTGCAGATGGTCCTGTCAGTCCTATTTCTGCCTGTTTCTGGAACCCAAAGAATCCCTCTTGATCCTGTGACTACTGAGTTTTCAAAGTAATTGTTCCTTTGTTGTTGTTATTTTCCCTTTGGGCAGCATCCATATTTGAAGCCAGCTGAGCCTCTCTCCAGACTGGCATCTCTGATCCCTGCAGTGAATCCATGGAGGCAGTTCAAGAGGTGGTGATGATCATTGCAGGATGACACTCTAGTTCAAGTTCTGAGTGGGTGTCAGAATAAAAACGGTATCAAACCTCAACTCCATTGGGAGGTTCCCTTCCTTGTAATCCTGTGAATAAATGCTACGTTGCCTTTGAGCGTTTTTTTTCAAATGGAAAGTTCCATTAATAGTGGTTTTGGTATGATTAGGAATGGGGAAGTATCTCCTTCTGATGCCCAAATAGTTATGCTATTTTTTCCCTTCATATGTATTCATAGATTTGTACACTACTGTTGTATGCTTACATAGTTCCGGGGTAGCTTCAGTACTTTTCCTCTCCTGATAGGCAGAAGGACAAAACACATCCCAAAGGCTCCTATCCTATGTTAGCTCCTCTGTGAACCAGGGTTAAAACATGTTCTCAAGGTACTTTCTCATAAAGTAGATATAGCCTGTACAGCTAGTATAGCTAGTAGCAAGAAAGAGGGGCTCCAGAAGAGGTGGAAAGAAAAGGAGGAAATTTCCGTATAATTGTGCTTCTACTTGGGAATTCTTGTCAATCAGGCTAATTTTCCAGACTAATAAAACCACTTTCACCCTATGTGGGATGGTCATTTTTCCATATCTGCCTCTGGAGTCTTCAAGTTAGAAAGCAGAATTGATATTACCCCCTCTATTAATATTGACTCAAAAGTGTGTTGTTTTGTGTATTAATGTTTCTCAATCATATAAATGTGACAGACTGACCAGCCAACAGCAGGATTGTCCCTGGGTGGGCATTGACATCTGGCATCCCCCTGGCTGGGCAGTGACATCTGACGTCTCTGGATGCACCACAGCCCACAAAGGTGGGTGCAGACCCCCAGAAGGGCAAGGTCAAGAAGACGCACAGAGATGGAGGAGACCCCCCCAGGCAGAGACATTTGGCACGGACCCTGGTGGATCCTTGTAGCCTGCAAAGGCAGGTACAGACCCCCAAAAGACAGAACTTCAGAAGAGGCACGCTGTTGAAAAGGACTTTGGAGGAGATTTATGGCCCTCTGCCAAGAAAAGCCGAGTTCCAGACGCGAGTCGGAGAGGAGGTGTCCCGGGAAACCTCGCTCCTGTGCACTGCTGGTCGGTTTCAGGAACCTCCGAATCGATTTTGGACGGATTGCTTTTGGGTAAGATGGTTCAGAATCAGACACATCATAGGATTCCCACCTAGCCATGAGCAGGGGGTGGGAGGTTCACGGCTGCCTTGCTATCAGCAGGCAGAGAAAGCAATTAAAGTTCCTCAGAGACTGGGGAAGGATTCTCACCTAGCTATGAGCTGGGGGAGGGAAGTTTATGACTGCCTTGCCAGCAGTAGGTGGTTCAGCAAGGGCCTTGCCATCAGCAAGGCCAGGGAAAAAATTAAGTTAGAAATATTTCCAAGTGAGTTGCAGGACATACATTTTTGCTATTTCACCCCTTCAGAAACCCTGACCCCAGAAGGCGGGAGGGCGCTGCAGGCGACTCCCCGGGCCGTGGGGGACAGAGGGGAGGGGGACGGGACCATGAAAAAATGCGGGCTCGGTGCCGCAGGGATGTCCAGGGAGAGGCAACCTGCGGGGACTGGGACGCAGAAGGACAGGACCATGTGGGCGGCTCTCAGCCCAAAGGGGGAAGGGAGCGGCAGCCTTCACACTGACCGGGACAAAAACAGGAAAAAAGCGCGGGTTCGGTGCATTTAGCTGCAAGGGATGTCCAGGGAGGGGCAACCTGCGGCAATGGCCGGGACGCAGGAAAGCAAGAATTGTGAAAAGACACAGACAGACCTGTCTCCAGCTGTTAGAAATGCTAGGGGAGGAGATGAATGCCCTGTTTCAGGGAAACCTGAGTTGTCCACATTAGAACTGGCAGATTCTAATGGGGAGAGAAATTTATGCTTTTTAAGTCAAAGGTGAAAAAATTAACAACTTTGAAGCAATTGCAGGCAGCTGCCCGGACAGAGCCGGACAGAGCAAACCCAGGCACAGCAGCATGAAGTCACCAGCTCAGGCTCACCGAGAGAGGGGGGGGAGGCACAGCCACCCTGCTCCAGAGGCTCCAGCAGCACCCCCACTGCTCCCCCTGTGCCTGCACAGACCCAGTGCTGCAGACGGGAGGGGAATGGGGGATGGAGAGAGGCCAAGAGCTGCTTTTTATCTATACTGTGGAGGACAAACAGAACAAGGGAACAGGACAAGAGAGTCAGTTTTATTTTCAGTTCTTGTATGTTAAACTAAAGGTGTTTGTTTTTGCATTTTTGTTAAAAAAATAGCTGAAACTTTAAGAATGGTAAAGGTATTTTAATAGTATTAGGTATTTTAATAATTCAAGGTATAATAAGGTATTTTGTATTTTATTTGAATATACATCATCTATATTTAGTGATTTGTTATTGCTCAGATATGAGTGGACATTTATTTAAATGTCAACATTGAGTTTTAATTTTCCTATAGTTAATGGTTTTAGAGAAGCCAGTTTATAAATATTTGCAATATTGTCAATATAAATCAATAGATTTTGAGTTGGATTTTAAAATTTAAATTTAGTTTCTGTATTTAATTTTAAAAACACTGTAATAAGATTGTATGAATTCTATATTACAGAATGATTTTGTTTTCTGTTTCATTGTTTAATTTGAAATCTTTCAATACTTTAAGTAAGTTTTGGAAAGCCTCCAGATATGTCCTTGAATCAAATGTATGAAGATAATCAGCTAAGTTGTGAACTTAATGTTTCTTTATTTTTCTTTTATTAATTCTCTCTTTTATTTTGGCAGGTCTTTTGTGACCTGACACTTTGATATCTTATGCTTTTGAATATTTTGCAGAATTCCAGAAAATTATTTGAGCTTCATTCTCAGGAAAAAAAATTTAATGTTATGGTTTTCCTGAGTTGTTATCATACAAGCACTGCAGTGTCTTGCCATGTTCAAAGTATCTTACTCTAAAGATGAATTTTAGAGAAAATGAGTTGCTAGAGGAGTTTGATTTCTTTTTGAAATGTTTAATTGTAACTTTGTTGTTAAGAGTTATGGTTTATTTCTTTAATAAGAAGATGTCAGGAAGTTCTCTTCCAATTAGAGTTTAGGCTCTGGCCAAGCCTTAATTCTGACTGAAAGAGAAATTGTGTAAACCCAGGTGTTTTCTGCATCAAAATAATATTCCAATCGTTTGGATTGACAATTTGACTTATCAATATAACAGCTGAAGCTGACTTTGAAGTGAATTTGGTGTTCATTTTCCGGAGATGACCATCTAATTCCTCATTGAATCAAAGTTTGTCAGCTGTCTGCAGACCCTGAGGTGATGACACAGTTTTTTTTTTTTTTAAATTGATAATTATTTAATCTTGTAAATGTATGCCTGTTATTTAAAGTATTGTTAATTATTGTATTATGTTTACTTGCAGAAGATTGTAAACTTTGGGTTTGTTTTCTTTGTTAGATAATACTTGAAATAATAGTACAAGGGAAAATTTTCCAGTTTTGATCAAAAATATAGAGACAGAGAAAGTTGAAAAGCTTTCAAAGTAAGCATTTGGGGGAAGGGTTCTGTTTGTGTCTCCACAGAGAGAGGACGGAGATGGTTGAAGCCTGCAGCAAGATTGGAACACCACAACATACAGCTTCAGTTGTCAAGGAGCAAATGACGGAAGTTCTTCAAGAACAACATGAAAAGATTTTTGCAAATTTTAAGAAGAAAAAGAATCCATCTAAAGGACAATGCTACGACTGTGGAATTTTTGGACATTTTGGGAAAAATTGTCCTCAATCCACAAAGACTTCCAAGCCACCAGAACTTTGCCCTAGATGTCGCAGAGGAAGACATCTGGCAAGTGAATGTTATTCTCTGACGGATGTGGACAGAAGACCATTGCCACTGCCAAAAAACACGAAATGCAGGACCATCTTGTGCTACGACAGAAATGATGGCAGTGCAACAAGGAACAGCAACAACACCGGCACAGACAATACAGTTGTCGGGGAGCGTCAATCTGACTCCCTCAGCAGGGTGTTAGGGGACATCCCCTGTGACAGGGATTTGCTGCCCAGGAACGCAGTACATCCTGTCAGCTTCAAAAGTGACTTGTTTTTTTTGAATGAAGAATCTGCATCTATACGTACAGGACTGAAAGCACCGTGCCGAAAGAGACAAGATTTTTTGATAATAGGCAGAGACCGGTGCAGCATTTTTGGACTGACAATATATCCTACTGTTGTTTCAGCAGACTGCTTCGAAGAGATGACAATTTTAGCAAGGGCTCTTCGACCCCCATTGACAATTCCACAAAATACTCAACTGGCAAAAGCGATAGCTCTGCCATCGCATCCATTGGAGCATCAAGCAATGCCGGTGATGGGCAAAGGGCATCCACACTACAATGACCATGTCAAAGTACACACGTTATGGTTGAAGTACATAACCCGTGAACAGCCAACTATTACTTGGGACTTGATATACCATAACAGGAAAACAACCATCACAGGGATGGTGAACACCGGACGTGACAGTGATTTCATATATTTTCTGACCTCGAGAAAGGAACTTGATTGTACCTTTGGATCAAATCGCAGGCATTGGAGGAAGTTCTGTATGCCTCCAAAGCGAAAATTCAATGACATTCACAGGACCCGGACAGAAGACAGCTATTACTCGTGTAAAAGCCATTCACTGTATGGGGAAGAGATCTCCTTTCACAGTGGAACATGTACCTGACAATGGATTTTTAGTAGGACTTACTGTGGCACTCGCCACTCCACACCGATACGTGGACTCTTTACCATTCCATTTAGTAGTGTTGGGAGAAGAAACACAGCTATATGGTTTGATTTTTCATTGGGACGAACACAAAAAAGACACTCTTTTAATTATAGAATGGGTTTTCCTATCTTACAGATCTCTAAAGACAATTCTTACAGATTCAGAAATGACAGCACAAGTGATAATGAAGGGAAGAACAAGGTTGATGACAATAATGGGCAAGGACTTTTCAATGAACAATGCGGCAAGGACCACAGATTTCTACAATACCAATGAATCAAAAAATGGATGAGGCAGCAGCTTGGCCTCAATCTCAATAAGTAATACCTTTGAACAGACAAATTCCTACAGAGACACACAGACCTGCAACAGCAGCTCAAGATACTTTAGTTGATTGGACAAATATTCAAATGGACTTGACAAGAGGCAGAAAATGTCCTGCAATTGGGACTGGTGAAATAGCCATGCCAGTGAATTATGACCCACAAGGACAAAACCAAAGATGGCAAAAATTAAATCATGATTTAGTTAAAAATTTTATTAAGGCAATTAGAGATTATGGACTGGGATCTTCATATTTTAAACAGTTTTTAAAAGGCATTCTCAATGAATATGACTTGACTTCATGTGACATGAAATCTCTTGTGTCATTGATACTTACTGACACACAAGGACTTATATGGGAGCGCAGATGGAGAAGAGCTTTGGAGGAGCTGCGAAAGAAATATCAAGGTGGTGCTCATGCTAACCTCACCATGGCAGAATTAGCAGTAGACTCTCCTCACAATGATCCAGTACAACAAGCCGCCAAGATTCCAAGGGGAGTGTTGGCAGACATCAAGGAAAAAGGATGTGAACTTCTCTTCAAACAAGATTTAAAAGACTTAAGGACTGACAGTGAAAAATGATTGTTTATATGCTGTTGTATCTTATTTTTTGTCAACTGTATTAGGTGAAAAAGAGGATTTACCAGTGATGTAGCCAAGGGAGAGTGTTTGGGAAAATTTAGCATGGACAGTGGGGTTGGAAACAATTTGTTTGAGGCATTCCAGGCAAAAAAAGCCATTTTCAACATGTCTGGTGGGATTGACAGTGAAAGAATGGTCCATTCCGGAGGGCATCCCTTCATGGATGATGTGAGTTGTGACAACTCCTGTGAATGGATGGCATGTGTGGGTTCAATTTCTCCCTGTGGCTGTTTTCAAACCAAAAGAATTAGAAATTTTTGGTTCAACAATGGATTTTGGAATTGTATGTGATGTTTTAGGGGTGAAAAAGAACCAAACAATGGATGTTACTCTGAATTAGAATGTATATAGCAATTATATTGTAGTCTCAAACAAACCATCCTTCCGAGTTCTAGCACAGTTATTGTGCCTGGATGGTCTGTTTGACCTTTTTGATCTTTAACCTTTGTAAAAAGAAATTTTGAAAGTAGGTTTTTATATATTAGTGGAGCTTGTTACTATTCTCATTGCTTTGCCATGCATCATCCCATGCACTCGGCACGCCTTAAACAAAGCTGTGAAAAGGGCTCTGGACAAAACCATGAAGGAGGTCTTTTTGCTGCAAACAGAGGGGGGAGATGTGGGAGTCCAGGGTTTTTCCCTGGCTCCTTTGGGGGTGCAAAAACCCCCCTGGCAGACCCCTCAGAGACCCCTGAGTGCTGCCCAGGAGCTGCAGGGGCTGGATTTGGCTCCTTGGGAGAATCTGCCCACATTGAGAAAAAGAGACACAGAAAATAATGATGAGTAGAGTGTAAATTAGAATGTTAGAACGTAGATAAATAGGTTTTCTTGAATGTTTATGATAAGGGACACGTGGCCAAGATGGAGAATTTGGGGGGTGGACACCTTTTCCTCCTTCTTCTCCATGTCATCCATGTTGGGTGACACGTTGGCCTCTTGGATTGGTTGGGGTCAGGGCTGGACCATTTAATAAAATTGTATTGTATTGGTAAAATTTTGTAAACATGTAATACGTAGTAGTACTAACTATATAAGATAAGCCCTGCCTTGACCAGGCGGATTCCACCATGGATGCCATGCTTTGCTGCTGGCCAGGCAAAGTGTCCCAGAGATAAGAAACAATAAACTGTCCTTGGAAAAAGAGAAAACTGTCTCCGGCAGTCTCTCTTCGGCGGCTTCGGGGAAAATCAGGTTTTGAACCACCTTCGTGTCCCTCTGGGGTGATCTCGGGGCAGAGGAGGAACCCCAGACTGGGTCAATACACTTCTGGTGGTCTCTGGAATTTTGGTGTTTTTTTTGTTTTTTTGTTGTTTGTTTTTTTTTTTTTTTTTTTTTTTTTTTAATTTTAGATGAAATTATCCAAACATGGGATCAAAATCACTCAGGGATGTAAGTGGTTGACAGCATAAAACCCAAAAAGAGATCTTGGGCTATCAAGTGGTTTAAATAGGCACAGAAAGGTTGGGATTGATGATCCCAGAGCTGTTTTCCAACCTCATTAATTCTGTGACTAAGCAGCCCAAGAAATGGCCAAACTCTGACACAAATCTCATTTATGGCCTTCAGAAGGCTTTGGACTCTTTTGTCCCTCTTCAATCTCCAGATCTGCTGTTGATTTTAGCTCTGGATCAATGTAGATAATCAATGAATCAATGAATCAATCAATTTAGTTGATCACCTGAATTTCTGGAGTGATTAATCCAACAATTCCTGGTTTTTTTAGCAGTTCTGCCTCTCCAGTCCCACCCTTGCCTTGGATTTAGAGCTGTGGATGTGCCCCTGACTGTAAAATTGACTTAACCAGTGAATTTCTTAATGAACTCACCCAGAAAGTACAAGAAAGGGTCAGTCCTGCACTTTTCTCAAGACAAATTCAACCATAAATCTGACAGGTTTGTTTTGGGGTTTTTTTGCATTAATTGGGTTCCACTTGTGGAATTCTCCTTTCTTTGCTCACTTGTCCTGTGAGTTTGCCAAACAATTCTGCCGTGCCACTCTCTCAGCCATGGGATTTTCCAAGCCCAGCAAATTTCTCTGAGACACCACAGGCTCAAAGCTCACCCTGGTTTATTGCTCCATAAAATAAAAAACAAAACCCTTCAGATATTTCACCAGACTGCTGCTCTCAGAGGATCAAAGCCCATTTCAAGGAAATTTTCTCCTGGCCTCCTCCCTTTTTAAATTTTTGGGGGTTTTTTGTTTTTTTTTTTAATTTTATGAGTTCTTTCTTCACATCTCAAACCCACTGAGCTTTGAACAAAAGGCTCCTTTCAGAGCAGTCACTTCTGCTCAAGACTAAGTTTTATGGCATTTATGTTGTGTTAGTGATCATTCAGATGGGGAATTAATGGATATTTCCTCAGCAGCTCCTTGCCAGTTCCTGTGGTAATGTTAATGTCCCATTTGATCCAGAATCCATGGAATAAGCCCCTCAGGAGCTCTGGAAAAATTCTCCTTTGTCACTGCTAGTAATCCCCAGGAATTCCACACCCTCACCTGAGAGAGTTTTGCATCCAAAGCCTGTCCAAGACAATGCTCTGGGGAAATCTGAACACTCCTTGGAGCTGCTGTAATGCAAAATAGTATAAATATTGTATTATAAAATAACAAAATTCATGGAAAAGCCTTAGAAACTGGGGACAGAAAGCTGAAGGATCAGAAGAGTGCAGAAAGAGCAGCAAATGGATTTCAGCTCTTTTATGCAGAGCCACAAATGGGAATTTTCCAAGTTTTCCTGAGGAAAAGCATGGAAATATTTTAGGGAGTGTCCTGAGGGTCACTGATGATTACCTACAGGAGAAAAATGCCCCACAGAGGGGTTTGGCTGGTTTATCCTCCTTTTGATCATCTTTGTCAAAACCACATTCTCCAGAACAACGTGCCAGACTCATAAATGAGTTTGCTTTTGCCTGGAAAAGCAGTGATATTCTGCCCTTCTGAAAAAAAATGTGCATTTCCCAAACCTCTGTGATCCCTGTGCTTGCCAGGGCAGGGATCCAGGCAGAACAGTTTGGTCTGAGAAGAGATGACTGAGAGGTTTTTACTGTCATGTGGGACCTCTGTGTGTGAAATTCCAGCTCAGAAGGGATTTTGGGAGGCAGCTGGAGATCAGGAGTGGGGAATTATCCAGGGATAGATAGAAATCCATGGGCAGAAATCCATGAGCAGAAATTCATGTTTGTAATCTGAATTAAAAACAGTCATAGAATGGTTTGGGGTGGAAAGGACATCAAAGATCATCCAGTGCCACCCCTGCCATGGCAGGGACACCTCCCACTGTCCCAGGCTGCTCCAGCCCCAGTGTCCAACCTGGAACTGAACATTGCAGAGATCCAGGGGCAGCCACAGCTGCTCTGGGAATTCCATCCCAGGGAACAATTCCTTCCTAATATCCAGTATTAGCTTTTCTTCTGGCAGTGGGAGCCATTCCCTGTGTCCTGTCCCTCCATCCCTTGGGAATTGTCTCTCTCCATGTTTCCTGCAGCTCCTTCAGGCCCTGCAAGGCCACAGTGAGCTCACCCAAAGCTTCTCCTGTGCAGGTGAACAATCCCAGCTGTGCCAGCCTTTCCTGCCAGCAGAGCTCCTCCATCCTCTGCTCATCCTGCTGCCTCCTCTGGGCTCTGCAGCAGCTCCGGCTCCTCCCTGGGCTGGGGCAGGGCTGGAGCAGCTCTGCAGGTGGGGTCACACCTGGGAGGACTCAGGGACACAATCCCAATCCCAATCTCAAACCGAATCCCAATCTCAATCCTAATCCCAATCTCAATGCCAATGCCAGTCCCAGTCCTAATCCCAATATTAAACCCAATGCCAATCTCCGTGTCAATCCCAATCCTAATCTTAATCCCAATTCCAAACTCAATCCTAATCTCAAACCCAATCCAAATGCCAATCTCAGTCCCAATCCCAATCCTCATGTCAATTCCAATCTCAAACCCAATCGCAAACTCAATCCCAATCTCAAACTCAATCCAAATCCAATCTCAGTCCCAATCCCAATCCCAATCTCAAACCCAATCCAAATGCCAATCTCAGTTCCAATCTCAATTCCAATCCTAATCCCAATCCCAATCCCAATCTCAATATCAGTATCAAACCCAATCCAAATCCAATCTCAATCCCAATCCCAATCTCAAACCCAATCCAAATGCCAATCTCAGTGCCAATCCCAATCCCAATCCCAATCTCAAACCCAATCCAAATGCCAATCTCAGTTCCAATCTCAATTCCAATCCTAATCCCAATCCCAATCCCAATCTCAATATCAGTATCAAACCCAATCCAAATCCAATCTCAATCCCAATCCCAATCTCAAACCCAATCCAAATGCCAATCTCAGTTCCAATCCCAATCCCAATCCTAATCCCAAATCCAATCTCAATCCCAATATCAAACCCAATCCAAATGCCAATCTAAGTTCCAATCTCAATCCCAATCCTAATCCCAATCCCAATCTCAACATCAGTATCAAACCCAATCCAAATCCAATCTCAATCCCAATCCCAATCCCAATCTCAAACCCAATCCAAATGCCAATCTCAGTGCCAATCCCAATCCCAATTCCAAACTCAATCACAATCTCAAACCCAATCCAAATGCCAATCTCAGTTCCAATCCCAATCCCAATCCTAATCCCAAATCCAATCTCAATCCCAATATCAAACCCAATCCAAATCAAATCTCCATCCCAATCCCAATCCTAATACCAATCCCAATCCCACCCCCAGGGTTCTGCTCCATCAGCTCATCTCCAGCTGGGTCAATCCCAGGGGTTCACTTTGGATTCCTGGCCAGCAGGACGGTGCTCTGGGCACCTGCTCAAGTTTAAATGTGTGGTTAAATCCTGCTCATGCCAATTAAATCTAAACCTGTGCTTAAAGTTGAGCAGTTGCTTGAATTGTGGCAATACTGAGAAGCCTTTGTAGAATTAATTAATGGATCTGAGCTGCTCTTTATGTCTGTGACCCACTGAGAGCTGGGCAGCTTCTGTGTGATTTGGAAACATATTCCCAGTTCAGTCCAGGATCCAGGCACAAATGGTAGCACACACTATATGGATTTATGGAATTCCCTGGAGGATTCCAGGTCAATAAAACCCTGACTGGATTACAAAGAGGCCTCTAAAGTGTTTGCAGGAATTTGCAAGGGATGAATGAATGATTGTTGGGTTTATGACTGGAAAACATCTTTCTATGGATGCTGCAGCTCAGGCTGACTGACATAACCTCACTTCTGCTGTTTTGAACAACTGTATTTATTGTACCCGGGCCAGAAGGCAAAAAAATAAAAGGGAGGCAGAATGTTATAGTGGTGCACTGTTAAAATAGCCTGGAAAATAATTCAGGCTTAATGTAAATGATTAATTATTATTCTGCATGGTTGCATTTCCTGCTGTAAATAAATTACAGCAGGACCAGTGCCCTGGAGTTATGCAGCCACATTAGGCACAATGCAAGAAGCTTGGGGCTTATCTAAACCTTATCTAAAAGTGTGGTTTCACAGAATTGATTCAGAAGTGAGCTGGAGTTCCCTAAATAACCAGAAAAACTCTGTCTGAGCCCCACAGGCAGCAGGAGGTTTCATTCCCAGCTGTGTGTGGATGCAACTCAAAGCAAAACACAACAAAGAAGAGTTAGATGTTGGAGTCAGTGAGTCAGGGGTCTCTGCATCCTCCAGGGAGGAATCAGAGTGCAGGGATTGAATTAAAGCCTTTGGGTGGGTTGAAACTCTGCTGCTGCCTGCCAGGCTCTGCTCCTGCTGTTGACTGAGAAACAGCTGAATTATCCCCTGGGAGTGGATTATTCCACAGCAATTTCATGGCAGGGATCACATTTGTACTCACAGGTGAGGAATAGCTGGAAGGGCCAGCTGGATGCTGAAAGATTTCTGGGGAATTTAGAAAGATTTTCTTCCTGAACACCAAATTTATCTCCTGGAATATCAAAAAGAAGGCCTGGCCTTCGCATCCCATGACAGTTTCAGGGGAATATTCCAGGTTTTAGTGCAATGCCAGCAATCTGCTCCCTGCCAGCTGTCATGACAAACTCATCACAGTTCAGAGAATCATTTTGGGTTGGAAGAGACCTTAAATCTTATCCAGTGCCACCCCTGCCATGGCAGGGACACCTCCCAATGTCCAGCCTGGCCTTGGGCACTGCAGGGATCCAGGGGCAGCCACAGCTGCTCTGGCAATTCCATCCCAGCCCCTCCCAGAGAACAATTCCTAATTCCCAATATCCCATCCAGCCCTGCCCTCCTTCAGCTCAAGGCCATTCCCCCTTTTCCTGTCACTCCAGACCCTTGGGAAAAGTTCCTTCCCAGCCTTCTTTAGGTCTTGGGACTTAATGTAAGAATTTTTTGTAAACAAGTCTCATTCTGAATAGAATTCTCTCTTTTATTCCCTTAGAAAATGAATTAAAATGATTATTTTCTACAAAACAAGAAGCTTTGATCTATCAGATAAGAATCTAGGAAGCACTTTCCCAAACCAACCACTTTTGATAAGAACACTTTAAAATATTTTCTTGTTTCACTTGTGTCACCTTGTAAATGAATTACAAAACCCTAAAGCCTGTCATTCCTTATAAAGACACAAATTAACCCTATCTGAGCATCAATGTGTGCATTTTAATTTAGGTCTTGTTCATATTTCTGTGACATTTCTTGGGGCCTTCCAAGAAACAATACCCATTGTTTCTAGATGAGCACATTCAAGTTCTGCAGAAAGTTTTCCACTTCTGCTTCACAGTTTCCACTGATCTGATCTTGACATGGAAGATTTCTTCCTCTGCAAGATTCTGAGAAAACCAGTGGCAACTGTTTCATCTTCCCTCTAGGAAATAATTTATTTTTATCTTTTGTTGATGTCATTTTTCATGTCTCACCTCTCTGACTGGGACTAATCAGGTAAATACCATCAAGTTTGACATGACAATTTGTTTAAAAGGCTTCAAGTGCCCTCCTGGTCTGGGGTGAAGCACCTGCATCTCCTCCACAGGGAATTTCTCTGATTTGTACATCTGTGCTTTCATCTCATGGAATCCTGGAATGGTTTGGCTTGGAGAGGAACTTGAAGCTCATCCAGTCCCAGGACAGGGAACTTTTCACTCTCTCAGATAATTCAAACTCATCCCATTTCTCTCACTTCCCATTTTTACTGCTCTGTTTGCCCTCACCCCCCTCCCCAGGTTAAAAAACCCAATTTTTCCATTCCAAAATCCCATCAAGATTTTCAGACCTGGGGAAATCTCTGTGGAGCTGCCACGGGTGACTGGGGGGGAATGAGTCCCTGCCTTTCAGTTTTTTTCATGCCCTCCCTCCCTCTTCCAGGCTTTAAATCGCCAATGAAAGCTGAATAAATAAATAAATAAATAAATAATGGAATAGCCGGGATGAATCGGAGCCTCGCTCTTTCTTCACGGGGCCCCTGCAAAATCTAAAGGGCAAATTGATCTGACAACATGCAAGTGCTCAGTGTACATGGTATTAAAATGAATTTCTTGTTCTCTGCGAGCAGCAGCAGCCCGAGGAGTATCTCTGTCCTCAGTGTTTTCCTGGGGCTGTGCCAATGGTGCCTCATTGTCTGATTTCCAAGGGCTGTAATTGAGTGATAATTGCCAGTTCCTCTTTTGAACCAACACTCTCTGATAAACTTCATCACCATTTAGCTGGAAATCTGAGAGCTCTAAACAATTTATTTACCAAGAGAGATACAGACATCTCTTAACACACTGCACCACTGCCTGCCCTCCGTGTACATTGGCATTTGGATGGCGCCAATTAACAGCAGGCTGCAGTTTGGGGTTTTGGTTTTAAATTTTTAAAATAATTTTTCTGGTCTCTGCGAGACACTTCTTCAGGTTTTTTCCTGCCTGTACTGCCAGAGGAGTTTGGGGGTGGTTTTTTTTGAGTGGAGTCAAGGGAATACCTGATTTTAGCCACTTTTTCAGTGAAGAGAAAACAAATCAAGATGAGGGAAAATAAAGAAATAAAGAAAAGTTTTATTCAATTTATGGATGGTATGATGCAGTCAGGATTTTTGCTGTTTTTCTCATTCAGCTGTTAATGTCTCATCTCTCTCTGGAAGTAGCAAACAAAGAATGACAAACTGGCTTCTCCCTTCAGCTCAAAGCTTTTTAGGAAGTATTTTCAGTGGTGGAAAGGTGGATGTGGAAGGGACACCTGAATTCCTGCTGATGAATTACTACCCACAATAGCAGAACCCATTGGATTCTGCATTCCTGCTGCATTTAGTGTAACCCAGTAAATTTATGTCCTGGACCAAGTTTTCAAAAGTATTATTTAAGGAAAGTCCCCAAATGATGGAAACATAGGGGTGGAGGTGAATAGAAATGTCAACTACCTTAAAAAATTGTTATTCTGGGGAGGTATTTCTCCAGCCAGTCCTTAAACTATCCAGAAGTGATGAGACCAACTTTCTCAGAAAATTATCAGTGTTTGGGTATTTGATCTATGGTGAATCAGACCCTCTGCCATGCACCAGCTGCCTACTCTCCTTAAATTCTATGAAATCACAGAATATCCTCAGTTTGAAGGGACCCTTCCTAACCAAACCCTGTCCCAGCACAGAGCTCCCAAAAATCCCACTCTGGGCAGCCCTGGCAACTCCTGGAGGGTGGGCTGGCCCTGGCACAGGGTGCAAAGAGAATTCATGGGACTGGGACACTATTATATATCATAATTATGACTTATTATATACTCATGTTTTAATATTATATGCTGCCATATAAATACACAATATGTAAGAAAAAAAAATTAGACAGTTGTTTGATAAATTCAATTTTATTTTAATTTCTTTATTCTTAAAGTTTTCTTCTTATTCTCCTAGTTTCTAACTAGTCTTTCTTGCTATTCTACATTTTCATCTTTCCTATTCTAACTATTCTTCTCTTCTCAAAGGGTTTCTAAATTCTTATTCCTATTCCTATTTATATTCCTATTTCTATTCCCATTGCTATTCCTATGCTTCTCTTCTATGAATTCCTAAAGTCTTATAACTATTCTTCCCATATGTATTTTGAAATTATGTTCCTTTGTCTTCTCCATAATCTCAGTCTTCATCATCTTCATCTTCAACAGCGCTGTCGTCATCATCTTCTTTGCCTTGGCCTTCGTCTTCATTTTCTTGGTTGTCATCTGCTCTGGGTCATTGTCGTCTTTATCTTCTTCCCTGTCTTCATCTTTGCCTTGGTTTTCTTCTTCATTCTTGTCATCTCCATCTGCCTTGTCGTCAGCCTTGTCTTCATATTCTTCGTCTTCACCTTCCTTTTCTCGTCCATGCCCCTGCGCTGACCGGAGCAGCTGCTGCTGCGGCACCAGAGGAGCGGGACCGGTGGGAGCGGGGCCGTCCCGTTCCAGCCCCAGCCTGGGGGAGCCGAGCCGGGCAGGGAAAGCACAGCCAGAGACTCCATGCGAGCTGCTTGGTGTGCCTGCACAGGAGGGCAGAGCCACAGGGCCACCAGGGCTGAGCCTCCTGCTGCTCGGAGCTGCTCCTCATCACCCTCAGTCCTCGGGCCGTGGCCTCAGGCAGGGACAGCGGAACAGCCCCGGCAGCGCCCGCAGCGCCCGCCTGGAGCGGGAGGGACGTTTCCCGGGGGCACACGGCTGCCCATGGAGGGCCTGGGCGGGAGAAGCCGCGTGTCCCACGGGGGCTTGGCCCTGCAGGGAGGCAGACGAGGCACGGAGCGGCCCTGGGCTGCACGGCTCCGCTTGCTGCTCCTCACCCCAGGCCTCTTGAGGGACAGGCACTGGGAGCCCCTCTGCCACAGAATCTCTCCATCGGCCCTTTCTGTTCCCTCTCCCATCTTCTGTATCTCCATCCCATATTCTCTCTCCAGTTGCTATTTCCATATTCCCTGTTGTGAGAGTCCGTCCGAGCCTCTCGTCTGTTTCTACTCAATGACCCTCGCCTGAGGCCTGCGCTGGCCAGGGATGGGAGGCATGCCAAGTGACTGTTCCGCAGGTGATGCCTACCAGGACTGGTTTCTCATGACAACTAGTCATGGGGAGTTTACTGAACAAAGCTCCCACAGATGGAAGAACAATGGACTGGTCAGTATGGGCTGCCCTGCGTGTGTTCATAACAACAAAGATGGTTTGGTGTGCCTTGAAATGTCCTGTTTCCACCTGTTCCTCAGCGTAACGAGCTCCACATATAATAGTCCATAAACCTTCCCACATTTTGGCCAGAAGCTACTCGCTTTGGGAAAGGACTACAAAAGTGTCTTTCTCAGAGGAGACCCCCGATATCTCCACAGATGGCAACAGACATCTATTGGCTGCTCCACGAGGATCCGTCTTCCCGTCTTGGTAGCTATAATCCCGATTGCAGCATTCTGTGATTCATATTGATCCATGGTCTCTCCTCAGGAGGCCTGACCTGCTCAGAGAAGCTGTGCCTTGAGGTGTGACCCAATGTGGACAACCTTGCTGCACATTCCCCAGCCCCATCCTGTCTCTCCTCACTCACCTGAGACCTGCTGTGCTTGGAGAATTGGCTGTACACAGCAAAGAGTATAAAATAGTTTAGGTTGCTATAAGACAAAGGCTCCCCATTGTAAACAGACACCCTCCTCAAGTGTGTGCCAAGCCCAAGGCACCACCAAGAGCCCTGCAGAGCTGCCCTGGGCCAGCTGGGAGGGTGGATCATCATCCCAACCTGCCCCGGGCCATTGCAAGGGACTGTGGCCACGGACACTGCACTGGCCCCACTGCTGGGTATGGGTGCCATGGCAATGCTCATCAGCCCAAGTTTCCTTGGAAAGCACCCCAAAGACCCATTTCTGCAGTCAGGCTCCAGGGCCACTTGCATGCAGAGCTGTTGTGTCCTCGGCTGCCCCGGCACGCTCAGGACAAAGCGGTGCCAGGGCTGTTCCAGGGACAATGGCACTGATGCTCCTGGATGCGCTCAGGGGCCACGGCAGCAGCCACACAGACCCTTCCTCAGCTTGGTGCCAGGCAGTCAAGGCCTGGAGCCATTGTGATGGCTGCTTGCCATGGAAACCTGCCCTGGGCCCCCTGCTCAGGGCTGGAGACACTGCCCAGAGCCAGAGGGGATCCCTGGCTGGGGGCTTGTGCCGTGGCACCTGCCCTGTGCCGCGCCGGCTGCTCAGGCACAGCGGGACCAGCAGCACAGCCCCGGGCAGGGCCAAAGGCCAGCTCAGCCAGACAGAAAGGGCAGCTGGGCACTGTTTCCATGGCAGCCATTCCTGGCACAGCACACCTGGGTCACCTGTCCTGGCACTTGCCATGGAAAGCCCTTGAGGGGCTGATGCCACGGCCACTGGCACTGAGACACTGCTGGGCTCAGGTGCAGAGCACAGGGCTGAGCACACAGAGATGGTTTTGTTCTTGCTGAGCCTCCACAGAGCCAAGGCCTTTCCTGCCCCTCATCCAGCCACGCTGGGGAGGGGCTGGGGCTGCAGGGGAGCTTGGGAGGGGACACAGCCAGGACAGGTGACCCCAACTGACCCCAGGATATCCCAGACCATGGCACATCATGCTCAGTGTATAAAGTGGGGGGGGGAAAAGGCGGAAAGGAGGGGACATTTGGAGTGGTGGTGTTTGTCTTCCCAGGAAACACTTAGGCAGGATAGGACTCAGTTTCACCAGTGGGTAGGGTCAGCACCAAAGACACAGACACCAACTGAAGGAATTGTGTCATTTCTAAAATGCAAAACTGCAAAGAATCACACAAAGAGAATCTCAGTAAAACACATATTTATTAGCAAAGAATTGCAAAAGGAGAAGCTGAGCAATGCACCAAATCATCACTACCAAATATTGCCCACAGTGATTTACAAAGATCCATCCCCAGTTCCCCCCAGTCTTTGCCATCACCCTGGTGCACACATCAGCTGGGGGAAGCTGTCACAGCCAAGGGCTGCAGAGCCACTCCTGGACACTAGGAATTCCTGCAGGTGCCTCCAGCCACAGCTGAGGCTCCCAACCCTGCTGAGAGAGGGCCCAGCTCTGACAGTGATGAATAAACAAACTGACAGCACTGCTAGTGCAGGAACAGCTGGTTTCATTCTCTGGTTTGGTTTCTCCCAAAGCCTGGCCAGGGCTCAAGGAAGAACCAAGGGAGTTGACTTTGGCCAAACACCCCCAAACAAAGACAGATGGGACCTTGTTTGGTTTCTAAATACACAAAGGTAAATCCATGTCTCACCAATGCAGAGATAGACAGATCATATTGCTAAAATGCCTCATTAATGAGCAGATAAAAAGATAACATTTGGTTGGAAGGTTCATCTAGAGGTCACCTTTGGCTCAGGTCCTGGTGCTCAGGCCTTGGTACTTCAATCAGTGCCTTGACCAAGGCATGAACTACAACCTTCATAACAATTCTTTCAATAACTGAATCTTAAATTCAGGTAGGAGGCATAAAGGCATTGCCTCTTGTTCTTCAATTAAGTGCTGTTCAAGTTCATTACTCAGAGTGGTAAGTCCCATTCCTTCTAAAACATGCCTAAGTAGTTGCTACTCTCTGCTGTTTATCAAATCCCCACTGTTTCTTGAGACTGTGTCTCTTTAGAGACAAGTCTCAATGCTCCATTTCCCAGCACAAAGTGTCACAACAGCTCTAACATGGGATCATAACACACCAAGTGCTCACACTGCAATGACTGCAGTGGCTGCCACAAATGCATTTCACAGCAGCCTCCAGTTTGGCAGCCATGGAGCCAATCTCACCAAGAAGAATTCTCTTCTTCCTACCACTCTTCTACTGCTCTTTCTATCGAGGTGATTCCTGACTGTTGGACTTCAAACTCATCACTGACAGAAGTGCAACATTCCTGTCCCATGACAGCCCAGGCTCCTCCTTGGCCAGCAAGCAGATAATCCAAGGCCAGGCAGTTCTGTAGATCCCCATTTGTGTTTGTTGGAGCTCACAGGATGTGCTGTTGGACATTTTCACAGTATCATTTTCTGCTTCTTCTAATAATCAATGCAGCTCATTAATGTAAACTCCACAGGACAAGGCAGTGCACATGGGGCACACATGAGGGAGGCGGGCCCGTGGTACCGGTTTTGTTCACAAGGAAGCCGCACTACTGGGGGGAGGAGCTGCAGTGCTGGTTTTTTCCAAGAGGGGGCAGCACTTCTGGGGGGTGGAGGCTGCAGTACCTGTTTTGTCCAAAAGGTGAAAGCACTACTAGGGAGGGGGGGCTGCAGTACCAGTTTTTTCCACAAGGAAGCAGCACTGCTGAAGAGGGGGGGGGGGGGAGCAGGCTGCAGTACCGGTTTTGTCCACAAGGGGACCGCTATAATGGGGGGGAGCTAGGGTGCCGGTTTTGTGCACAAGGGGGCAGCCCCAGTAAGTTGGAAGGGGATGCAGTGCCGGTTTTGTCCACACGTTGACAGCACTACTCGCGGGGGGAGCTGCAGTACTTGTTTTGTCCACAAGGAAGCTGTACTACTGAGGGGGGAGCTGCAGTACCATGTTTGGCCACGAGAAAGCAGCACTACTGCTCGGGGAGGTGCTGCAGTACCTGTTCTGTCCACAGGGGGGCAGCCCTGCTGAAGGAGAGGGAACTGCTGTACCCATTTTGTCCACAAGGAGACAGCACTCGTGATGGGGCGGGGGGGACAGCAGTACTGGTTTTGTCCACACCCAGACAGCACTACTGGGTGGGTGAGCTGCAGTGCCTGTTGTTTTCACTACTGAAGGGAGGGAGGCGCAGTGCCGGTTTTGCCTACAAGGAGGCAGCACTAGTGAGGAGGGGGTGCTGCAGTACCGGTTTTGTCCACAACGGGACAACAGTACTGGAGGGGGGGAGCTGCAGTATTTGTTTTGTCCACAAGGGGACAACACTGATGAGGAAGCAAGGGCTGCAGTACCGATTTTGTCCACAAGGGGGCAGCAGTACGGGGGAAGGGGGCTGCAGTAAAGGTTTTGTCCACACAGGGACAGCATTAGTGTGGGGGGGGGGGGGGATGCAGGGCCTGTTTTGTCCACAAGGAAGCAGCATTACTATGGAGGGGGGGGGGGGGGAGTGCTGCAGTACATGTTTTGTCCACAAGGGGACAGAATTACTGAAGGGGGGAGGCTGCAGTACCGATTTTGTTCACAAGGAATCAGCACTACATGGGGGGGGAGGGGCGCAGTACTGGTTTTGTCCACAAGGGGACAGCACTGCTGAGGGGGGGTGCTGCGGTATCAGTTTTGCCTAAAAGAGGGCAGCACTACTGAAGGGTGGGGGGCGGCGGTACCAGTTTTGTTCAAAAGGGGACAGGACTAGTAGGGGGGTTGGTGCAGTACTGGTTTTGTCCAAAATGAAGCAGCACTACTGGGGTTGGGGCTGCAGTACCTGTTTTGTCCACAAGGGGGCAGCACTAGTGAGGTAGCAGGGGCTGCTGTGCCTGTTTTTTTACACAAAAGAGCAGCACTACTGGTGTGCGGGGGCTGCAGTACCGGTTTTGTCCGCAAGGGGTAGCATTACTGGGGGGGAGGTTACAGTATTGGTTTTGTCCATGAGAACGCAGCACTACTGGTTGGGGCCGCAGTACCTGTTCTGCCCACAAGGAGGCAGCACTACTAGGGGGGGACAGGACAGTATCTGTTCTGTTCACAAGGGGGCAGCACTGCTGAAGGGGGTGGAACTGCAGTAGCCATTTTGTCCTCAACAGGACAGCACTAGTGATGGGGGGGGGGCCAGCAGTACTGGTTTTGTCCACAAGGGGGCAGCTATACTGGGGAAGAAGCTGCAGTACCTTTTTGGTCCACAATTGAGAAGCACCATTGAGGAGGGGACTGTGGTACCGGTTTTGTCCACACGGGGACAGAACTACAGGGGCGGAGAGCTGCAGTACCTGTTTTGTCCTCAAGGAAGCTGCACTACTGGGGGGGAGCTGCAGTGCCGGTTTTGTCCACAAGGGGACAGCACTACACAGTGGGAGGAGGCTGTAGTACTGGGGACATGACAGGAAATGGGAGGAGGAGGCTGCGCAATGGACAAAACCTATAGGACAAACAATTGTGGTGGTAAGTGAATTTGCAGGAGTAAATTGGTTAAAAATTACTCGAGGAAAACTGGGGTCATCTGAGGGAAGTTATATTTGTGTAATAATATGTGGTTGGTATGCAAACTATGGAAAAAAAGAAGTAGTAGGGACAAAAGAGGTAAAAAGTAGTAGGGACAACCCATTTAGGACTGGGAGTGAGACCAACACATGGAATATACTGAGCAGAAGGAGGAGTTCTGGTAATTTTGGAATGTAAGGTGAGGGCTGGAATTGAATTCACAGAATTTGGATGGTGGTTCAGGAAGGGTAACCTTCCCCAAAGTAGCAAACATCACGCTGAAAGGAGAAAGCTAGGACATTCCCTTACTTTAGTCATATAAGACGTACAAGAAAGTGATGAAGGAACTTATTGGTGCTGGGTAGCGAAAGAGGCTTGGTGGGCTCACTCAAGGACCATGGTGATAATAACACAGGGACGGATTCAGTCACGGAAAATCAGAGAGGCACCCAATAATACAGAAATTGAACTCCCGGAGTTCAAACGAGGTAATGAACAGGAAAATCTAATTGTAGGATTGATTAGAGATTTTGGGATGGTTCAAAATGTGTCCAGGATTACAGCATGTTTGCCGCTGCCACAAGCAGCAGGGGAGCCCATTCCATGGGGAATAATCCCCATCACAGATATACCAAGGACATATAAAAATACTACTCAAATTTGTAAGAACGAGTTGAAAAGGAAAGAAATGGTAAAGTACCATACTAATGTTAAGCGACAGAAATGGTCTACTCCCGGAAATAGGAAGGAATGCGATAAACTCCCGAATCCAGTATTTGCAAAAATTGGAAGATTTAAGGATGTGGGATGGTGTGAATACGATGTTATATGAAATGTCAGCTCTTTAAAAGTAATACTTCAGAATGAAATAGTGTGCGAGGATCACACACGGGTTACTACCTTAGAAGAATGGAGAACAAATTGGGGACCAAGCTTGTTAGAAACCTATAGTTACATTGATACTGTTAAATAGTGCATCCAGTGGATGGGGAAAGTTAATCAGACACACAAAGGATTAACTATGCTACATTCTACGCAGAGACAACTCAGACAGCAAAAGGAAATTTGGAATTGTACAAAAATATACACTTGTGACACTCCGGAATTAGAAATTGGACTGATGCCTGTAAGGATGCTGTTAAAATTAGGATGTGAGTGTAGAGGATATAACCATTCTATGACAGGAACTGCCAGCCAGAAGGACATAAATTGCAAGACTACCACGGTAAGGAGTCCAGGGAATTTAGTATGGGTATTAGGACATGGTTTGTGGACAACTCATATGCCAGTAGATGGGCCAGTTACCCAAATCACGTTAGGAATCTCAACATTATGTCCCTTCTGGAAACAACATAAATGAAAACTACAAATGACAAGGCACAAGAGGGAAGCAGAAAATGAGGAAGATCAATGGCATGAACCTGACAGTGAAGTAAAGATTGGTTGGGCGTTAGAATCCTTGTTTGCTCAAATTGCCTCTTACAGGAATAGAGAAATGATCTATCGATTGATGGGACAAACAGAAAGATTAGCAGCCACCACCAAGAAGGGTTTTAGGGATTTAAATCTCCAGCTGCAAGCTACAACTCGTATGACTATACAGAATAAGATGGCTTTAGATTTGTTGTTGTTAAAGGAACATGGAGTGTGTGGATATTTAAGCAATAAAATAGACCATTGTTGTATCCATATCCCAAATGTGACAGTTCACGTAGAGAAAGATATTTCTCAATTGGAAAGTGTAGAAGGAAAAATTAAAGATTTGGAAAAAGAGGCAGAGCACAATTGGGTTGGTGCTCTGTTTCAGTCATTAGGGCTCCAACTTTCTGGATGGATCTCATCAGTGATACAATATGTAATCATGATTGTAATTGTGGTACTTATTGTCGCTGGAGTGTTTAAGTGCATTACAGGTGTAATTACCAAGGAGCGATTGCATACTAGAAGACTGCTCAGCGCCGTTACCCATGCTCCAGTGACACCACCACCGTCATATAAGGACATGGTGCAATTTGTCTGATCTCCAGATGAGGATCGAGTGAATATTTGAGCATCCCTGCAAAGGAGTCTGAGTGATGCTCAAAAGGGGAGAGTTGTTGCAGTGTGCTGTAGTAAATAAAAGAGTTAGTAGTAGTTATGCTAAGGACTGATCAGGTAGCTTAGGCCCTGAGTTGGCAAGAGTGAGGGGTATTCAGTTAAGTAAATATATGTGTGTACTGAAGTAGAACTTGCTGAAACAGTAGAAATGTTACTCTCTTGAATAGTGCATTGTTTATCTACATGATGTATGTGACTTATCTAGCCGAGTGTAACAATTTATTACTTAGAGGAATGTAGACAGATTAGGAGAACCTTGAGAAAATCACGTAGGGGTAGTGAAGTAAGAAAATCAAAGGATAAAGAAATTCTCCAAGAAGTGTATTTAAGCTGTGAGAAATTGTAATCTGGCGGGCTCTGACTTTGGACGCTAGTCCTCAGACCCCAGGGCCCTCAATAAAGCACCACACTAAACAACCTAGTTGTTTCATGTCTCTCTGTCAGGCAACATGATCCCAGTGTAAAAATCCCTTCCTCGACTTGCAGTTTTCCCATAACTATTTTTGAGGACCATATCAACTTATGAGGCAGCACTCACAGGCTGATGGCTTCCCCTCCCCCTTGGCCCAGGGGTTTTTGGAAAAACTTTTCAGGGGCAGCATTCCATCTATGCCATGGGCCGGTCTGGCCACTCTGGGGGGAGGGGGAAGCAGGCAGGATCTCAGCAGTCGATGGTGCTGTCTAGTATTTCCCCTTTCCCCAAATTAGTCAAAATTTGGAAGAGGACAGAAACAGAAGAAATAGAAGACACAAAGAGAAAGGCAAAAAAGATACAGAGATGCACACTCTTGGATTCCAGTACTGTTCAGACAGAAGTTCAAAGAGGAGGTAGGGTCAAGATGTGCGCTTGCCTAGTGTTCTTCCTTAAATTCTCCTTGGTCTTCCTGGGTCCTTCCCCCAGGTAGGACTTTTGGTCATTTGGTCACCCAGGAGCTGGGCTGGGGCTCCAGGGATGAGTGTGAAGCATTACCTTTGGTGTGACACAGACCACAGGAGCAGGCAGGGACTTGGATTGAGAAGGTGCTCTGTGATTTTTTAAGCCCCTGGGCCTTCATGGGCCTCCCCCAAGTGGGTATTGTGATTGCTCGGGAAATCATTGCCTGGGTTAGCACCAGCCCACTGTGTGATGGACTGACAGCTCATCCCAAGGTGTCTGGGACATTGATCTCGTCCAGCCTCTGACAGCGACCATGGTGACACTGCAGAACCTCATGGAACCATGGGTCACTTGTGACAAGGACAGTAGCAGATCCAAGGACACCATGGAGACACCATGGAGCCTCATGGAACCAGAGACCATTGTGACATTCTTGTGCCTCATGGATTCAGGGGGACCATTGTGACTCCAGACCCCTATGGAACCAGGGGTCAAGGATGATGCTCTGGGGTTCATAGAACCAAGGAGCCATTGTGAAACTGAAACAGAGGGAATTAAAATTAAAATTAATGAGTTAAGGGTAAAAATACAGGAGGATGCTTTAACTAGAAGGGGACTGGCAAGATTCTCTGAGTGCTTAACATTCACTGTCTTTGCAAGAACAGGACAGAGCAAGGCTTCAAGATAAGCTACAGGGCCAAGAATGTGCAAACAGGATGGAAGAGAGAGGCCCCTTCCTGACAAGGGGAATTCCTTAGATCCCTGAGTCAGCAAAAACTGGGATCAAGGTCTGGAAAGAAACCTAAGACTAATATGCAAAGAAGCTGAGTTTAAAAGTTCAAACTGAGAGGAAGACTGCTTACTTCATCCCAGACAGCCACCAGAACAACCAATTAGGAGCAGTGTGCAGTCACAAATTGCCATGGAGTTGATTTTAATACGAAGCAGGGACAGGGTGGATTAGGAAATGAATATGTATTAGGCATATTGTGCAATCCTAGTTTGTAGAGAATAAAAAGAGAGGTGCAGGTCACCAAAGGTGTGCATGTTTTTGGAGGAGCTATCCCCCATGCACCTCAGTGCTGAATAAAATACATACCTATAACTTACTTTGTGGGTTATAAAGTTTTTCTATGCATCAATTTGGGTGACTCCACTGCTCCCCTGAGATTTTGGGGTGCCCTCTTTGCCCACCTCTGAGCTGGAGCCGGTGCAGAATGCCACCTGCACCGACCACACAGACCAGAGCACCTGGGTGTACCTGCACTGCATCATCTCCTGAGGTAACTCAGGGCTCCCTCTCACCTCTGGGGCCCTCACCTGGAGTTTTGGGGTAACCCTGAATATTCAAGTGCCCCCCAACAGCCCCCCCACCACGGAGGGTCATCTGTGTCCACGTTGACTGAAAGGATGCAACAGTGACCATTATCTTTTCCCAGCCCATCCAGGAGAGTCGCGACACTTGGGTGCTCCAAACATCACCTGGACATCCCTAAAAATCACCTGGATACACCTGCGTACCTCTTGGATCACTGGGTCACACAAAACCCCTAGGGCCCCCCAGAACTGGTGTCCCAAAAATCCTCATTGCTTTGACTGGGTGGACCTGGTGTCCCTAAATTCGCATTGACTTCAACAGCTAAACCCAGTGCCCCAAAAATTTTGTTGCTAAAAAACTCGATTTTGGCCTCAGAATTCCCAGAATTTGGACTGAAAATGGAGATTTCTGGGCTTACCTGGAGTACAGCACCAACACAGGTCATAGGTGTGGGATCAGGGATTTGGAATTAGCTTCCAGGAATTCATCCAGGACTTCCAGAGAATCAGCATCATGATCCTGGAAGGGAAATTCCTGGAATTGAGCCCAACATTTCCCCCACATTTTACCCAAATTGCCTCATTTTAGCACCAAAGTTCCACAAAAGTCCTGTTGAATTCAATGGCTGAGTGTCCCTAAATCCACCAACAGGATAGACCTGGTGTCTCTAAATCCCTATTGATTTCTTTTGGGTAGACCTGGTATCTTTGAATCTGTATTGATTTCAATTGGCAGACTTGATATCCAAAATCTGCCTGTCAGAACATCATTATAACAAAAGATTAACAACTCAGAGACATTGTAAAGGACAGTTTATTGCTTTATTGCACCAGTCTCATAGAAAAGTGAGACGCTAAAGGTGTTACACCGAATGCCATAATATCGGAAGCCATTTCATTCTTAGTTACAATGCCTTACGTTAGTTTTTTAGCCAATCACATATTTCTATGAACTTTGCTAACGTTTTTTATCACCAATCATAAATTGCGTTGCTTCCCACAGCTTTGCTGCCATGTGCATTTTTCAACCAATCATATAACACTTCACAAACTTGTAATGATACATCTTAAACTTCTAACTAACTAATCAACTAACTAACACCACCCTTCACCCAGACCATGGCACTCAGTGCCACATCCAGTCTATGCTGAAACTCTTCCTGGGACAGTGACTCATCCACCTCCCTGGGAAGCCCATTCAAATGCCCAATCACCTTTTTGTGGAGAATATTTATTAATGTCCAGCCTAAACCTTCTTTGGGGCAGCTTAAATCTGTGTCCTCCTGTCCTGTCACGGTTCCCTGGGGAAAGAGCCCAACTCCACCTGGCTGCACCCTCCTGTCAGGGAGGTGTAGAGGGTGATGAGATCTCCTCTGAGTCTCCTCCAGGATAAACATCCCCAACTCCCTCAGCTACTCCTCACAGGACTTGTGTTCCAGATCCCTCAACAGCCTTGTAGCCCTTCTCTGGACACTCTCCAGCTCCTCCATGTCCTTCCTAAATTGGGGGCCCAGAAGTGGACACAGCACTTGAGGTGCTGCCCAGCCACTGCTGAGCACAGGGGAAGAATCACTGCCTTGGTCCCGCTGGTTGCACTGTTCCTGGTCCACAGGAGTCTGAGGGGTTGGATGAGGGAAATGGTGAGGAGAGGATGAGGATGGAGACAAAGTGTGATTGATTGACCATCATGAAGTGTATTGATTTTCATATCTATTCAGACTGCATTAGAAGGTGCTGGGGGTCAATATCAGTTGGACAGTTCTGATATCCATCTATAAACAGGAAAAGAACCAGGAGAAATTACTTCTCTCGGCATTGTTTTCAATATACTATATTCATTTGGAATACACTTTTGAAATCTATCCAATTAACCACCAAAGATTTGAAAACTTAAGTTTTCCCCAGGAGCTTTTCTTATGGGTGTTTTTAACAAATGTCACTGAATTCCAGAACTGAAGAGCTCAAGAAAGATGAGGCCTCTGGAGTAGTAAAATTCATCAGCATCCTCCAAGTGGCTGAGGATCCATCCTCACCAGAGCAGGAATGATGAAACAGAAATAGGAACAGATGACGCACTGATCACCTGCTGACTGATCAGACCCGCTGACCTTACCCACTGACCACATCCCACTCACCACCCAAATGACCATACCTCCAATGATCACACCCACTGACCATAACCACTACACACACTCACTGACCACACCCATATCCTAGAAACCAGTGCCAACACCCCATTGACCACATCCACTACCATCCAATGACAAATCCCATTGACCACACCCTGCTGACCAACCCAACGACAACCCCTCCGAAAATACTGAGCACACGCAGTCATGATTTTCTGCTCACTCCTCTAAGTTATTTGAAATCCCCCTTCTCCAATAGCTCAATGCTTCCTTCTCCTATTTGACCAGGCAGAAATTCCATAAATACACCCTTGTATCTCAAATACTAGAAGTTTAACTGCAAGGGGAGCCTTATAATTCATTTTACCAAGCTGGAACCATTCCCAGTCTTTTTTGAAAATATCCAAATTCTCCGGCTTTAAACCTTACCCACAGACTGGACTCACTATCTTGAACTGATCATGTGCTATTTCCGAATTATAGGATCTCAGGAGTTCCAGGGCACACCTGGGGCACATAGGTCTCCTTTTATTAGATATACAATACCATCTCTTGTTGCACCCTCTACAGAGGAGAAGGACCCAAATTGGTTGTCACCCTGATCCACAATGAAAAATCGTCCGCCCACACAAAAAGCAAGGAGTTACCTCTATTAGTCCCCACCGTTGTGGGTTTCTGAAATTATTCTCAACTGGTGGCAATTCCCAGTCAAAAGCCAAATAATTACTTGTTCAAAGATAGCCCTTTCAGAAACTGTCCAGGAAACACCCAAGCAATGAGCACCCATCAATTATTGATGATTAAGATAACCAGAGCCATCAGGAAAGCTACATCTGAATGCCGGCTTCCCATAAACCGAGATCTGCATTCACCAAATTCATCGTTTCCTAGACATGGTTTTGTCCAGACTGATGCAGAGAAAGACTACATGAATATGTGCAACAACAAAAAGAAAGACCTCTGCTCCAGGCTATGAAGAACTGTATAAAAACTGGACTGACGTAGGCAGCTTTTTGAGCACTGGGGGATCCGGTGCCATAGAGGTTGGATCAGAGTGTGCTCACCCGGCGCCGATCCCGGGCTCAGTGCTGTCCCTTTTTGATTGTGGGTAAGGAGGACCGTATTTCAGTGGCAAAATAAATTATCACTTATTCTAATTATATTTAATTCGGCTTAATCTCGTTTATAACACCCTCATCTACAGCCTGAGGAACCAGGAGCTTGAGGATGCCCTGGGGAATATGACCACTCTGTGTTTCCAGAAACAATCAAGTGCCTCTTTGTTTCTGCATAGCATTCAGAATGGAACTCATTACAGACTGCCCAGACTGCTTAGTTCCATGTGCTTCTATTTGGTGTGTTCCACTTTTCCTTTTTTTTTTTTTTTTAACTTTTCATAGTATTTTCCATAAAGGGATGCCTTTAGTCACAGTATTGCTACATCAGTATCTACTGTGCTTGTGTAAAGCACAGACAGTAAGGAGCCATGATCATTGTGTACTGAGGTAAAATAAAGTGTCCTGCTCTGCCCTGTGTGACCCAGGTGCTTCCCCAGCCCTTCTCTGTCTCTGCAAGGGCAGTGCCTGTGAGCAGAGGTGGAGGGACTCCCAGCACAGCAGCACAACCAGGGAAAATGGTCCTGGCTCTTCCCACATCTGCTCTTTGCAACTCCACCCTCTCCTTGCCAACCCTTCTCCAGCCCAATTCCACCTGGGCCACAGCTTCCACCAAGGATGTTCCACGAATCCACCCCAGAGCCTCACACGGGGACAAGGGGCCAGGGCTGTGTGACCAGGACATCAAGGACGGGGATCATCCAGGTCACTGGGGCCTGGTTTGGGTTCCCCAGGGCAGGAAAGATGTCTGGCAGCTGGAGCAGGGTGAGGGAAGGGCCTCCAGGATGGGGCTGGAGCCCTTTGGCTGTGAGGAGAGGCTGAGGGTGCTGGGATTGTCCAGCCTGGAGGTGGAAAGACTGAGGGGCTCCTCATCCCAGCAAGGACAGGAAGAGTTTAAATGAGTCAGGCTGGTTTCAGCATTTCCTGAACATTCCAAAGCAGCATGGCTTACCTTTCTCCATCAACCAATTAAAGCTTTGCAAGCAAAAATTCAAGGGCATTTTTCAAGCCATTTTCACCACACTCCAGGCAGGGCATCCTGATACAACACCTCAATTGTGTTTATATTTATCATAGCAACATCTTTCTGATGCAAAAGTCAAAGGGTTAAGTCCCTGGGGAGCCTTTGGCAGTTCCTGCTCTCAGTGGGGACACTGATGCTCCAAGGGACTTGGAGTTCTGCTTCTGCTTCCTTGAGCAGCTTCTTCAACCTTCTCTCAGTGCCTGAGGGTCCTGGACTCAGCCCCAAATCTGCCCTGTTATAAATATGATTCATGCTAATTAAGTTGTAATTATATTAGCAAAATTGTTTCTTTGTGCAAATAGAAAAGTTGTACTTAATTGTTCCAATGTATAAAAATAAAGGAAGGTTAAGCAAAGCAGAAGGTATCATTCTCCAGATGTTTGGTGGGAGTGGAGAGAATAAGGCTATTGGTCTAAGAACAGCATCTAGAAATAAAACTTTTGACCTTGAGTTGAACCAAATTGGGACGATTCCAAGCATTAGACACTTGGCTTGTTATGGGAACATCAGCTTAATTATATAACTCCAAGCTCAGTGCCCCTGCACTACCTGAGAGGCCACACAGTGAACCCTGAGGAAGACCCTGAGCCTTCACCAGAAACAAGATCCCCGAAAGGTGGAGAGACCCCAGATCATTGTTGAAACATGAGCAACACTACATAGTGATGGAGATTTTAGGAACAGGATCTAGGAGGAGATTTCCAGAACATTCTGTATTAATATGTATTAGTAAACTATATAAATGAGATTTTAGTTTGATTCAGTTTGCACGGTGTGAGAGGGAGGGCCCTCCCCGTACACCTGGTTGGTTTTACTTATGCTGTATTTGAACCAAACCTCAATTACACTAAAATACTCACTGCCAAATTTTGTAATTATTTAAATATACATAACAAATATATGTTGATTGTGTTTGTTTATATACAATTACTGCTATTATTAACAAATTACTGCTAAATTTATTTTTGTTGTTTGATTAACTGAACAAGCGAAGACTCCATTCATAACAATTTTGGGGATCATTAAAATACAGAAAGATTCCAGGAGCTCTTTGTATTTCTTCAATTGTCTTCAAGTCTCCAGGGCTTGTGCAGATGCTTGGAGACATTTTGGAGTTTTCCTAAATAGGAAGATTTGAAAGTGCATCATTACTTTACTCAAGGGAATGTTTTTCAATTTTTCAGTTTAGAGGCGAAGTGATAGAAGCATTTCCCAAGTGACCTTGATGCAGAATGTCTCCTTAGGAGGTCTGGGCACATTGAAGAATGAGCCTCTTTGCAGGCTGACCCTGTTTGGACAACCTGCTCCTCACCCTCATCATCACCATATCATGATGTCTCCCACCTGGTGCTGACAACGCATAATATAAAAAACCTCATTCATTTCTCTTTATAATAAAATGTTATTTAATTTTAAAATTAAAATTAATTTTCCTTATTTGTAATATTGTTATTCTATTTTTTAGACCAAATTTTTATATTTGTAATAAAAATATTTTATTAGCAACCAAAAAAATTATTGCTCATTGCTTTTATGTAATACAATTCCCTTCATTAATTAAGCTCTATTGGTTATTTATTTCTCCCTTTTTAGGATAATTCATAATGTTTTACTTATTTTTTTATCTTTTTTATATCTTTTTTTTTTTCAGACAGGTTCAGGGTGGGCACTTTGGGGTCCAGGGAGACATTTCTGGGGCACATTTGGGGCAGTTTTTGGTCTGGGGTAAGAATTTTGAGGGACAGGAGGACACTTGGGGGCATTGAGTGGGCGCTAAAAACGAACTTAGGGATCCTGATGGAAAGTCTGGGCTTTGAAGTGGCTCATGGGGGTCTGTAAGGGGGTTCTCCAGGGTGCAGGGCATGATGGGAGTTGTAGGAGTAGGTATAATACAGTTTAAAGGGGCCGCAGAGCATCATGGTTATTCCAGGTGCAGCTGCAATGTCTCTCAAAGGAGCGCGGGGCATGATGGGAGATGAAGTCATTGCTTGAATAGCATTCTATGGCACCACAAAGCATGATGGGAGCTGTAGTCCCAGAAGTGATTCTAGTGGAGTGTTTACGAGCTCTGGGAGGGCACTTGGGGGACACTTTTGCCTCTGAATGACAACTTCAAGTGCTCAGGGAGGAATGTTTACAGTTTGGGAGCACTTGAGGGGAGCTTGGAGAGCTCTAACTGGGCTCTTTAGGGCACGGGGCACAGCAGGAGTTTTAGGCACGGAACTGTGTTATGAGGTGCTCTGAGCTCACGGGGGATGGCAGGAGATGAATTCCCAGAAGTGGCTGTAATGAGCACCTGTGGGCTTGGGAGCATTAAGGGAATTCTGGGACGTTTTTGGGGTACCCGAATGGCCGCTGAGGGGACACTTAAGGATCCTTGGAGTTTCTGGAGGACATCTATTAGACATACAGGGGGGATACCGGGGTTCTGTGGAGCACGGGGCATGGTGGGTATTGTAGTCCCGGCTCCAATTGGGCTCTATGGTGCTGCAAGGCATGCTGGGAGTTAGAGGCAGAAAGGAAAAATGGTGCTGACTCCAGGTACCACCCCTCAGGCCCCAATCCCTGGTGCTGAACCTCCTTGGTGGCACCTTGGGCTGACACATACCTCAGGAGGGTGTCTGTTTTCAATGGGGAAAATAAGGTGTTTTAGATTGCTTCAAAAGTAAAACAAAGGGGAGAAATCCCTGTTTGCTGGTGTGGAGGCAGTTCTCCAAGCACAGCAGGTCCCAGGTGAGTAAGGACAGACAGGATGGGGTTGGGGAATGTGGAGCAAGGTTGCCCACATGGGCTCAGACCTCAAGGCACAGCTTCTCTGAGCAGGCCAGACCTCCTGAGGAGAAACTCTGGATCAATATCAATCACACAATGCTGCAATCACCTCTGCTTAAAGAGAACAGTAATAAAATCCATCCTTTAAAATAGGAATGGATATTTTTAAGAAACACTTTGAAGTGTTTTTCCATAACTATTATAGGAAATATTCCTAATGAACTACACCAGACCAGAGGGAAATCAAGGCAGAGCCATTGTTTGTTAGGAAACCTCTCAAGAACTTCAAGTGAGAATCAAACTCCAAAGTCCCTTAAAGTTTTAATGGGTCCCGGTGAGGGACACAACTGGGAAAGTGTCCCCAAGCCTCAATCAGAGCAGAGAACTGGAGGCAGACATAACAGATGGGGACAAAGAGAAGCCAAGTCTTGGTGCCCTGGGGCACAGCAGGGCCTGTGCCACCAAGGGCTGTGAGGAGGCACCTTGTCCTGAGCCACTGGGGCCTTCTGGCACAGCCCCAGCAAGTTTGGGCACTGTCACCCCTTGTGCTGCCCTCAGCATCCCCCCACATCCCAGTGGCCTCAGGGATCTGCTGGGACCAGTCCCTGGGGAGCCTTGGTCAGGAATGGCCCTGGGGGCTCCTTCATGATCCCAGAGACTGCAGGTTTTTCCAAGGGCTTTGGGTTTTCCTTTTGCCTTGGAGTCTCTGAGAACTTTGTGCAACCATGGCCTCCAGTTACCTTCTTTAATTAGTCTCTTGAGAGCCTTTGTCAGTAACAACATTCAATAGAGCTCAATGCCTCTAGGTGCTTCAGTTTTCAAAGGTTCTTTACTTTTTCCTTTCTACACTGACTTTCTGAGAACTGACAACATTCAAACAAAGAGGGGGTTTCAATTTTTTTAAGCAATCCAAAATTTTTAAGGTTCCCCACTGCATACAGGCACAAGGTGCCACCAAGGAAATTCCTCATCCCCAAGGCAGAGCCCTGCAAGCAATGTTTGAGACCTTTGCACTCCTTGGTTCCCTGAAGCCTTGCAGTATGACAAAGGCCCCTTGGTTCCATGAGGTTCTGGGCTGTCACAGTGGAGATTTGGGTCCATGGCGCCCCACGGTGTCACAATGCTCTTTTTGGTTCCATGAAGCCTTGATCTGTCACAATGGACCCTTGGTTCTATGAGGTTCATTGGTGTCACCATGGTCTCCTTGGTTCCATGAGCCATCCCAATGTCACAACACAACTTTGGTTCCATGAGGTTCCTGCAGCAGGACTTCCCCTATGGCCCAGCAGAGCTCATCTGATGTGTCCATCAGCTGGGCCATAACTCAGGGCATCTTCCCCCTCTCAGCAATTGCTGAGATAACCCAGGCTGGACATCAGTCTTGTCCTGAATTCTCTTTGGTGCCAGGCAGGTGGAATTCCCAGCTGACCATGAGCATCTTGCCCTGAGACCAGCTGAAGGGAGATAAGCCTTGAATTCCTGAGTGACACACACTTCACTCTACAAACAATAAAAGCCACACAAAATTTTTAAAAAGCAGAAGCTTTCCGCATAGTCCCTGCAAATGGGCAGGGCTTCTCTCCCAGTACTGGATGCATCTTCGTGGTTCCTTTTTTGGATGCTGAGTAAAAGGGCTACATGTGCACTCCCTCATCAATATGGTGGTAAGTTACATTGACTCCTGATCTCTGCTATTTCTTCACTAGCTGTAATAAAGGTAAGTTTAATGTGCACTGTGTTTGTATCTACCTGCACTTCTTTTGTTTGTCCTGTACAGTAAGTAGTCAATTTAAAGATTCTTGTCTGTTTATGTTGAATCCATTCAGAAAATAATTCATTTTAGAATAGACCTAATCAGCCATGGTAAAGAACTTGTGCGAAAGAGCAATTTGGGCTGCAGGCCACCTGAAACAGAGCTACTGCCAGAAACCTGAGCATAGGGCAGGACTTGTCTAAGCCTTCATTCCATTTGTAACGTATTTCATTTAAGAACAAAATGAGAGAAGATCTTTTATTTTCCACATTTATTCCTTTCCTGTTTATACACTGGTATCAGCAATCTCTAGTTGACATTGATCCCCAGCACCTTCTAATGCAGTCTGAATAGATATGAAAATCAAGACGCTTTATGGCTGACCATCAATCACACTTTGTCCTTACCCCCACCCCACCATTTCCCTTATCCAACCCCTGACACTCAGAGCAGCCTTGTGCAAATCTGAACTTCCTCCACTCCAGTCTGTGCCTGCAGCTTTCAGCTCCTTGGCACCAACTCCCACCTGCTTTCCTTGGAGAAGGAACTGCTCAAGACACAGAAGAATGTTCATTTATTGTGAGTAAACTAACCAAGGGAAGGCACAGCTCCATAAAAAAACAAAAATCATTCCTCTACTGAATATACATCCCCTTTCCACAGCAGACAGTCTCAGAGCAATGGAAAACACATTCTGTGCCCAGCACAGATCCCAGGATGCCCCAAACCCTCCTAGCCCCGATTCTGCCCAGATTTGCTCTTTGCACTGAAGTCACGAGCTGCCTCCAATGCCCAGAGGAAGGAAAAGAGAGAAAGTGGCTGAAGAGCCCTCTTGTGCACAGCTACAGCTGCACTAATGCCAATGTTCTGGGCTCACAATACCTTGATCCAACACGTTTTACTGCATCTGTTCCCTGGGTAGAAATCTGACTGGATGCCAGGCCCAAGGAGTGCTGGCCAATGGAGCCACATCCAGGGGTGTCCCCAGGGTTCAGGATTGGGGCCAGGGCAGTTCAATCTCTTTCTTGCTGATCTGGATGAGGCCATCAAAGGCACCCTCAGTCAGATGCCTGGTGAGCCCAGGCTGGCTGGGAGTGTGGCTGTGCTGCAGGGCAGGAAGCTCTGCAGAGGGATCTGCACAGGCTTGAGACATGGGCCCAGGACAATGGGATGAAGTTCCCCAAGGCCAAGGGCTGGCTCCTGCCCTGGGCTCACAGCCACCCCAAATCCCTGACTGTGCCCTGCCCCTGATCCCCACAGCCTGTCCTGTTTCCTTCATCCCTGCAGTGCCAGGCACTTTCTGGGACAGGGGAGCTTTACTCTGGGGATGGAGGGAGGTGCAAGGACCACCCCTGCAGTGGGAACCACAACTCATCAGGTTTGTGTTCTTTGGGGGTCAGGAACTGGTGAGACTCAGAAGCATAGATAGGTTTCTCTTCATGGCCAACAACAAAAAAAGTAACAATGATATAATTCCATAAACATCACAATTTCTCCTCAGCTCTGTGCAATGTCAAAGCAGTATCTGATGTGTCCAATGTGGGAGGATAGTTTGTAGGGATAGTACAGAAGGCAATATTTCCCAATGAATTACAGCTGTACTGATTGCTGGGAAATGAAAACAGCCTTGCCTGCCCAATGCGGATGGGTATTCTAAAAGTGTGGGCTAACTAGTTAAGGGTAAGTTACTGATGCAGTTAGAGCTTGAGACCTAGAGATAGCTGCAGTTTGGGATGGAGTCTGCAGGCTGTGCTGTGAGGAGGAAGGGGCATGTTGTTGTGTAAGGGACAGACAAGGTAAGATGCTGTGTGAGGGACATACAGGGTTAGGTGTCAGCATAGGGGACAGGTTGGGGTCAACCTGTCTTGCAGAAGGAAACTTAGAGAGAGGAGAGAAGAAGTCAGTGCTGTGTGGAGCTCCACATGAGGAAAGGGTCAGAGTTGGCTGAAAGAAATAATGAGAAGTATTTAATAAAGTGTTGATGCTTGGTTAGCACCCAATGGACATGGCTCAGCTGAGGCCTTATTAGCAGGCCATGAAAATGGCTTGTCTGAGGGTTCAGTGCAACAATCTAGCTGCTAAACTATTAAAAAGTATTAAGCTAAACTATTAAAAACGTGTTTAAAAGGTCAGGCTATAGCAGCCTATTCATAAAATTGATACTACTGCAGCTAGAATATATGAGAGAAGGAAGAGATGGCTAGTTTGTTGCTATATAGAGGATAGATGCAGTAGGTTTGCTGCTAAAAAGCACGTATAAAGTAGAAGGGGTGGTCATCTCACACTTGCAAGAGCCAATAGTAGAAGTATATGTACCTAAAACAAATGAAATTATGCCAAATATGCTTAAACCATTATATTTTGGATTATAAATGTAGATGGTGCCTTCAATAAACTGAACTATGCTTTATCAATCACACTGATTGGTTGCATATTTCCCTCGCCAAAGCTTCTCCACAAGTGGCATCCAGAACAGGGACCTTGAAGCTCTGCCACTCCGCACTGACCCACCGCCAGAGGTAAGCGAGCTGGCAAGCACCAAGTATCAGCGCTTGGAGGGCAAGGATCTCTGTATGTTGGCATACAAATGGATCCCATGCCTGAGCCGCTCCCAATGAAGGAAGCTCGCCGTTCCGTTTACACTGCCGATCAAAGGCTGCCATGTGCACACATTAGCAGGCAATCGGCTTAGATTGCTGGACTTCCCCTTTCCTTCTTTTGTAAAAAGGGAGGGATATGGATAAGCCAGCGGCATATGATTTATTTAAATGCTTTTTAGAAAAGCAAAAGGTAGAACTTGATCTTAAAAAATATTTGCCCAAGCTGTTAGACTATGCTAAAGAACAGGGCTTTTTTACCAACCCAGATGACTTTTTCAAAATTGAGGAGTGACAAAATCTAGGAGATTGCTTGTATAGACCAGTCATAGATAAGGATAAGGTAGCAAAAAAGTTGTCTCAGACCTACTGGATCATAATTGTTTAGAGGCATATAAGGCAGAGAAAAATATTGCTGCTGTTGCCTCTATGCATTTGGATGGCAAACCGCCCACTATGATGTCCACCACAGGACAAATTAAACCTCCTGCTGCACAGCCAGGGATGTATATTTTTGGAGGAGACAATCTTACTCAAGCACCGACTACACAGCAAGTTTTATTGCCTCCTAAATCTGTCTCTGAAGCAGTGCCCTATGCCCCCCTGCTGCTATCACAGCAGGAGGAGCTGCCTTCAAAGGAGACAGCCGAGTTAGAAAAAACAACGGCACATTCCTATGATAAAAGGCAGAGGTAAAATCAAGGGTAGAGTGGAATGGGGCAAAATCATGAAGGAAGCAATAGCGACTGGAAAAAGGAATTATGTGGCAAAATTACAGGAGCCGAGTGTAACTTGGCAAGCATTTCCAGTTGCATTTACCCCTAGTGCGGAAAATAGAATGGAAGCATCAATAACTCCTTTAAATTGGAAATTGTTAATGCAGCTTCATAGCACAGTTAATGAAGCTGGCATGCATGGGGAACCAACAAAGCAAGTGCTTAATTATATTTGGGGATCAGGGTTACTCTTGCAAGAAGATGTAAAAAATATTTTCTAACAAGCTCACAATTTATGCTGTGGCAGGTTCATTTCCAGGGTCTTTGTCAAGATCCTGCACTTATTCAGAGAGCACAGGATGATCCGCTTCACGGGATCACATTGGAACAGTTTATAGGGATTGGCTGATTTGCCACACCCGAGAGTCAAGCTGTATTGGGGTCAGATGTAGTAAAAGAGGCAATGAGGTTTGCTGGGGCTGCATATAGTAAGGTTAGACCAGAACAAGGGGAATTATCATCTTATATGAATATTAGACAAGGTCCACAGAAATCTTTTCTAGTTTTGTTGACAAACTTACTGCAGCAATAGAAAGATCAGAGGTACCTCTGTTTATGCAAGAAGCTCAACTTAAGGAGTGCATTACTCAGAATAGCAATCCCCAGGTAAAACCAGTGACAGCTACTTTACCAGGCAATTGGGAAGTAGTAGAGCTTTTAGAACGTATGAGTAAAATTCTCTCAGGGAACTCAGGCTATGTTAGTTGAGGCAGTAAATAGTTCGACATCAACCTTAAAAGAGGGGCAGTCTCAGAGTCAAGCCTTTGCTACTGTGCTGGAGTCTCAGAATTAAGCCTTTGTTGCTGCACTGGCACCGCTAAAACCTCCTGACTCCCAGAGTGTCGGCAAGCCTTGTTCAACCAGCAGTTCTTTAGATGTGGTCAGTCTGGCCATATGCACCGAAAGTGTATAACACCGAAAGTGTTGGATTACAAATGTGTGGTGTCGTAACTGTCAGCTGGACTCTCATTCCACTGAAGCCTTCAGACGGAGGACAAAAAACGAATGGGTGAGAGCAAAGGGACGCTGTGCCAGGACACCAGCTGTGGCCCAAACCTCCCAAGTATTCCAGGCTGCCCCTCCCTGCTCCCAGCCAGCGAACTCCGGCCAGCCACAAGAGGCAGCCTTGGCTTGGACTTGGCAGACACAATAAACATTGTTTTAAAGGATACAAAGCCGGTAAAAATCCCTACTGGAGTGTGTGGGCCTTTGATGTTAAATGGACAATCTTATGGAGCTTTGTTGTTAGGCAGATCCTCAACCACCTTACAGGATTTGACTGTGGAACCTGGAGTTATCGATGCGGACTATACAGGAGAAATTATGGTCATGGCTCATACACGTTTTCCTCCTATCAGTATTCCTCCAGGAAGCCATATAGCTCAGCTGGTCCCACAGCAACAACTGGTAAAGGAGGCACAAGGCCCTGTGCAAGGAGCTGGTGGATTTGGATCTACAGGAGGCTTGGTACTACTGACCCTCACAATGGAACAACATCCAGTAGTGGAAGTTATCTTATGGTATGGCCCTCAAGAAAAACAGCTTCAAGCCTTATTGGACACTGGTGCGGACCTTACAATTATTGCCCGGCATCACTGGCCATCTACCTGGCCTCTACAAGACTGCTTAGAGGCAGTTGATGGGGTTGGTGGAGCAGGACGGGTCCAGAAAAGTTGTGAACCAGTATCCATTACTATTGCACAAAATACAGTATCAACTCTAGTGACAGTAATGGACCTCCCTACTGGAGTGCAGGCATTAATCAGGCGAGATGTGCTTGCTCAAATGGGACTGGTGCTACGCATGGACAGTGGCCCTTTTTATGGTGGCCATTACTTGGACTTTCCCGATAGAGCAGTGGCTGCTAAAAAGGGAAAGTCTTGAGCAAGCCCATCTTTTAGTACAAAAACAACTACAGCAACTGATTGATATAACGCCACGCAAACCACGACTGAAAACAGCTCCACTCCCGACACATCAAGAGAGAGAACGCCTGAGGGACTATCTAGCAGTATAGCCGCTGGTGCTCCAACTCCAGAGCCTTCTAAGGAAAAGGATTGAGTGGACAATCCTTCTTGATTTAGAGACATTTGCTCTTCAGGAACCCTCAAGTGTTTGCGACCGTATTGGACTTGGGTGAAGGCGGTGTTTAAGCTGTGTTAAGGGGTGTGGGAGTGGTGCTTGGTTGTTAATCTGTTGTGCAGGGTGTAAACAAAATCTTTGGGTACATCAATCACAGTTGTGGCAACCTGTATGCAGGCAGTGTAGGTGGGACCTCCATAGAGGTAGCTGGCAGCAAGACGCTCAGGATGAAACTGAGGATCGCTCACTAGGAGCTGCTGAACTTGTTTTAGATAATCGTGAAAACAGGTATCAACTGTTAGTACATTGGTAACTTCTGGACGCTATCAAACAGATTAAATGCTACCTTGCTACAGTAGCACTCAGGGTCATTTGTTCTCGACATATAGCCATTTCACAACACCGTACTATAAGAGAGGAGGAGTGGGATGCTGCTATTAGGAGGTACCAACAATCTAATCTTGGGAGTAATAATTCTTTGTATCCTCCCAGTACAGGCATGGGTACCAGTACAGGCCCCAGCACAATCCAAAACTAATATCTGGGTTACCCTGGCAAACAAAACTGGGCAGGATGCCATCTGCCTGTCCTTAGCATCACCAGGCAATCCTTTTTCCACCTGATAAGTTGGTATGCCTCTTGACATTTGGCCATGCCCCAGGGACATTCCAACCTGCAACACTACAGGTCCAAAAAAACTCGTTGATTCTTGGGATCAATGGGTGCCTTACTTGGGGCATGCAGCATTAGAACCTCACGAGTTGGAATTACTTAGGTCAGCTCGAGCAGATGCCTGTGTGAATTTTAATTACTCTGGTAAGTCCTTACAATAACCAGGACTTAATTACATGGTGTTGGTAAATGCAATCCTCCCAGTATATTGGAATGCCTCACAATGGTGTAATTATACCTCTGCCAACATTTCAGTGTCTGCAAATACCCCTATTGCCTTACCTCCAGGAATATTTTTAATTTGTGGAGATAGAGCTTGGCCAGGTATACCATCCAGATTAAGAGGGGGTCCATGTACATTAGGAAGGCTTACTTTGCTTGCACCCAATACATCAGTGAACTTACAGGCCCATCGGAAACACCTTCGCACTAAAAGATTAGCTCATGCCTTTAAGCCTGACTGTCAGGATAATGTGCAATTTTGGTCAACAGGACAAATTGTTGCAGCATCTCTTTTTACTGCAGGCAAAGCTAGTGCAGGAGCTTTGGGCCAGTTAATAAGCTTGGCTGCTGACCAGCAAAACAGACCAATGCAACCTCTATAGCTCTTTCCCAGCTATTAACTGATGTTGATTCTGTTAGACATGCTACCTTACAAAACCGAGCAGCAACAGATTTTTTACTTTTAGCACAGGGCCATGGATGTGAGGACTTTGAAGGGATGTGCTGTATGAACCTTTCTGATCATTCTGTCTCTATTCATGCACAGCTGTGCAGGCTGCAAGAGCTTACCAATCATTTGCAGAAAAACACTGAGTTATGATTGACTGATTGGTTGAAGTCTTTACATTTGGGGCCATGGTTAATTTCATTGCTTCAGCAATTTATTATAGTGGCAATAATTTTGGTGGTAGCCGTTTTGTTTATTCTTTGCATTTTACAATGTTTGCAGTGTAGTATGGAACGCATAGCAGAATCAGTGATGAACCGAGCTTTTATCGCACAAAATGAAAATGTAGGAATTGTTGATGCTTGGTAAGCAAGTAACGGACATGGCTCAGCTAAGGCCTTTTTAGCAGGCCATGAAAATGGCTTGTCTGAGGATTCAGGGCAAGAATCTATCTGCTATACTGCAGGTATTAGCAAGGGCAGCCTATAGCAGCCTATTTATAAAATTGATACTACTGCAGCTAGAGGATGTGAGAGAAGAAAGAGATGGTTAGTTTGTTGCTATATAGAGGATAGATGCAGTAGGTTTGCTGCTAAAAAGCAGGTACACAGACGTAGCTGAAAAAGTAGAAGGGGTCGTCATCTCAGGCTTGCAAGAGCCAATAGTAGGAGAGGCGTATGTTCCTGAAACAAATGAAATTATGCTAAATATGCTTAAGTCATTGTATTTTGGATTATGAATTTAGATGGTGCCTTCAATAAATCAAACTGTGCTTTATCAATCACACTGATTGGTTGCATATTTCCCTCGCTGCAGTTCCTCCACATTATAACAGTTCAAACAAAAGCTATCTTCATCTTTGTAAACAGAGGTCTTTTTTCTTCTCTTTGCTGGGGGGCAGCAGGAATCTTCATCTCTCCTCTTTATTCAAACTTACGGGATCACAACTCTTTACATATTTGCTCATTTCAGAACAAATGCCTCTGCTCATACCTACAATTAAACCTGTAATCTCTATGTGCTATAGGGAAATGTGTCTCTTCTCCATACCTTAAAAAATAGAAATTTCAGTCCATGACTCTCCTCTTTCCCTCATCTGGGGCCTGACTCTTCCTTTTGTCGGACATTGGTGTTTTCATACTCTTTCTGTGCATATCTTCATCTTGGTCCTTTTCTTTCACTAAGGACAGAGAACAAAGTGTCTGCAAGTCTCATTCTCAGCAATGATAGAGTTAATATCTCGCTCAGGCAGTGGCTGGAGCAGGTGGGATAGAGCATTTCAGACCAGCTGGGACTGGGATGGGATCGTAAGGGTCCAGCCAGAGAGCGGTGGTGGTTGTTCTGGGTGCATGGCTGTTTTCTGGTGTTTGCTGCATTCAATTCCAGCCGCAGGCAGATGGGTTTCCCTTCCCCTGCCCAGCAGTGAAGGGTGAGTCCCTTGCCAGGACGGGCCCAGCTGTGTCTGCCCCAGGCTGCGCTGCCCAGGAGGGCCCGGCCGCCCGGAGCTGCTCTCCCGGTGGGAAAAAGGCCCCGCGGACCAGGGCAGGGCAGGGTTTGAATGTCGGCTCAGTGTTCTGATGAGCCATGGGCTCCCTGGCTGTGCCAAGGGGAATCCAAGATCTTGGCAGCCGTGTGGGCCTCCCCTCCCCATTTCTTTTGGGGCCCCTGCTGAAAACGGGGCCCAGAGTCAGAGCCCGGCCCTGGCCCAGCCCCGGCCAGGCCTGTGGGCTGCGCGGAGGGGCCTGGGCCGGTGTTACCTGTACTGAGGCCAGAAGCGAAAGAGAACTTTCTCAGGGTTTTTTCACCTTTACATGTGTGTTTCACAAAGAACTTTCTCATTGGTGTAATGTGGGAATCCTTAAAATCAGAAGGTTGTGGGAAAGCTGCCATAAAGCAGGCCTCAGAGACAACAGAACTGCAATTAGAGCAAAGAGGAAAGCATAAGGTATGTCAGCAGAAAAGTTATATGACATGTAGAAAGCAAGGACAAATAGAGCAATTGTCTGTGTATTAACGCTTGGCTAGAATAACTCTCCAAGCTGCAGGAAAGTATATCTAGCAAGATATTAGGAAGGTCTAAGCTTAATAATGGAGCTCTGTGCATTGTATTTTAAGGATTACAAGTAGGTATTGTATTCAAAATAAGCAAATATTATTTTAACCAAAGGTACATGCACTTATAGTAGTTGGATGAAAATATTGTCATCATGCTTTTGCTTTTGTGATTGGTCAAAAAACTTTCCAAGTGCATTTTAACATCACTATTCTCTGTCTGTTGCCGAAAGCATGAGCTGCTGGCATCTTCCTGCTGTTCCAACCTTGTAATGACACTGCAATCCAGTCCTATTCATGATTCTGTGCATAAAACCCTGGCCTGCGTTAGTGTAACAGTGTTTCAATATTAAAAATCAGACACCAATTTGTCCTTGTCAGGTCCATGGGAGGCTGCCCAGGTCCCAGCTGAGAAAAATTTCAGGGAATCTTCACAAACCATCACAACAGCCTAGAAATAACAGGGTCCCTGGGCGAGAGATGATCTGATGAATTTGAACACATAGAAAGGATCCCAGCCAATGCATTGAACCCTAAGTGCAGATGCATCATTGGCCAGGGAAATGGTTTTATTAAGACACCAACCAATCACATGTGTTTATCTGGGGCATTCAAACCCTCAATTAAGAAGAGTCCCAGACAATAAAGAAAGCTTTTGTCATATGGATCACTGAGGGTTTGTGTGATCTCTGTCTCCCACCACAACCTGAATTGATGTAATAGGTGTGGTCAGTTGGAGTGTTCAGTTAGGTGGTCAGTGGGATGTGGTCAATGGGGGTGGTCAGTGGAGATGTGGTCAGTGGTTTGGTCACTGGTGTGTTGTCCGTGGGTTTGGTCAGTGAGTGAGGTCAGTGGACCATGGTCATTGCAGTGGTCAGTGAGGTGTGGTTGGTGAGTGTTGCCAGTAAGTGTGGTCATTAAGGAGGGGAGTGAAGTGTGGTCAGTGGTTATGCTCATTGGAATGGGAAGTGAGTATGGCCAATAGGTGTGGTCAGTGTAAGTGGCTGGTGAGGTGTGGCCAGTGGGTGTGGTCAGTGGTTGTGGTCAGTGGGGGTGTGGTGAGTTGGGTGGTCATCGGGGTGTGGTCCATGGATGGGCTGAGTGGATGTGTTCAGTGGGTGTGCTCAGTGGAAGTATGGTCAGTTGGGTGGTAAGTGGGATGTAGTCAGTGGGTGTGGTTAGTGGGGTGTGAGCATTTTGGCAATGGGTGCAGCCAGTCTGTGTGGTCAGTGGTTTATGGCCAGTGTTTGTGGTCAGTGGTGGTGAGGTCAGTTGGGTTCTCAGTGGGTGTGGTCAGTGGGTGTGACCAGTGGGTGTTGTCATTGTGTGTGGGCAGTGGGATGTGATCAGTAGCTATGGTCAGTGGATGTGGTCAGTTGGGAGGTCCGTGGGGCTTGGTAACTGGGTGTGGTCAATTGGGTAGTCAGTTGGTGTGGCCATGGGTAGTGGTCAATGGATGCAGTCAGTGGCAGTAATCAGTGGGGTGTGGTCAAAGGGTGTGGTCATTAAGGGTAGCCTGCAGGGTAGTCAGTGGTTGTGGTCAGTGGCAGAGTGATCAAAGGATGTTGTCAGTGGGGGTGGTCAGTGGGAGGTGGAGAGTGGTGTGTGGGACAAGGATATGGTCAGTGGTTGTGGTCAGTGGGTGTGGTCATTTCTCAGGACCATATGGTTGGGTCAGTGGGGTGGTCATTGTGTTTGGTCAGTGGGTACCCTCAGCGGGAGTGGGCAGTTGGGTGGCCTGGAAGTAGGTGTAGTCAGTGAGGGTGGTCAGTGGATGTGGTCAGTGTGTGTGGGCATTGAGGTAGTCAGTGGATATGATGAGTTGGTGTGGTCAGTGAATGTGGCCAGTTTTTGCGGTTACTGGGAATGGTCAGTGTTGTGTGGTCAGTGCGGACAGTCAGTGGTCATGGTCATTGGGGTGGTCAGTGGATGTGTTCAGTGGGTGTGACCAGTCATGGTGTGGTTAGTTGGGTGGCCAGTGGATTGTGGTCAGTAGGAGTGGACTGTGGGTGTGGCCAGTGGGAGAATTCATTGGGGTGTGGCCAGTGGGTGTGGTCAGTGGGCTGTGAGCATTGGTGTCTTGGCAATGGGTGTGTTCACTGGGTGTGGTCAGTAGTTGTGATCAGTGGGGGTGGTCAGTGGTGTGGTCAGTGGCATGGTCAGTGGGTTTGATCAGTAGGAGGTGGTCAGTGTTTGTTGTCAGCGGCAGAATGGTCAGTGGTGGTGTGGTCAGCTGCTATTCGGTGGATGTGGTCAGTGGGGTGTAGGCACTGGTGTCTTCATAGTGGGTGTGGTCAGAGGGGTGTGGTCACTGGTTGTGGTTAGTTAGGGTGAAGGGTGGGTGCATTCAGTGGGTGTGGTCACTGGTTTTGGGGAAAAGGTGTGGACAGTGGTGTGTAGGCAGTGGGTGTGCTCAGTGGGCTGTGGTTATTGGGGTGTGGTTAGCGGAGATGGTTTGTGAGTGTGGTCAGTGGGTGTGGTCACTAGCTGTGGTCAGTGGGTGTGGTCAGTGAATGTGGTCAATTGGGTAACGGGTGAGGATTGTCAGGTGGGTGATCAGGGGATGTGGTCATTGGTGTGGTCAGTGGGTGTGAGCAGTGGGTGTGGTTGGTGGGTTTGGTCAGTGAGGAATGGTCACTCGGTGTGGTCTTTGTGGGCAGTGGGGGTGATCCGTGGGGGTGTGATCAGTGGGTGAGGTCAGCGGGGGTGTGGTCACTTGGATGGTCATTGCATTGTGGTCAGTGGGGTGGTCAGTAGGTGTGATCAGTGGTTGGGGCCAGTGGGCAGTGGTCCTTGTGGTGGTCAGTGGGGTGTGATTAGTTGGTGTGGTCAGTGGGGTGTGGGCCTTGGTGTCTGGGCAGTGGGTGTGGTCAGTGGGTGTGTTCAGTGATGGGGGTGGCAAGTTGGTGTGGCCAGCAGCATGTGGTCAGTCAGGGTATGGTCAGTTGGGTGGTCAGCTTGGTCAGTTGGGTGGTCAGTGGATTGTGGTCAGTGAGTATGGACAGTGGGAGTGGTCAGTGGGGGTGGTCAGTGGGTCCTGGTCAGTGGGTGTGGCCATTTGGGGTGATCAGTGCTCGAAGTGTGGCAAGTGTGATGTGGTCAGTGGCTGTGGTAATCCGTGGTAATATGGTGAGTTGGGTTGTCACTGGGGGTGGCCAGTACAGGTGGTCAGAGGGAGTGTGGTAAGCATTTCTAGCCAGAGGATTTGGTCATATAGGTTGCCATTGGAGAGTGGTCAGTGGGTATGGTCAGTGGCTATGGTCAGTGAATGTGGTCAATTCGGTAGTTGGGTGGGGGGGGTCAGTTGAGTGGTCAGGGGATGTGGTTGTTGGTGCAGTCAGTGAAGGTATGGTCAGTTTGTCAGTGGAGTGTGGTCAGTGGGTGTGGTCAGTGGGGTGTGGGCATTGGTTTCTTGGATATGGGTGTGTTCAGTGGTTATGTTCAGTTGGGGTGTGGTCAGTTTGGGGGTCATTGGGATGTGGTCCATTGGTGTGTTCAGTGAGATGTGCTCAGTGGAGGTATGGTCATTAGGGCAGTGAGTAGCGTGTGGTCAGTGACTATAGTCTGTGGGTGCAGTCAGTGAGTGTGGTCAGTGGGTGCAGTCAGTTGTTGTGGTCAATAGGTGTGGTCACGGGCTGTGGGCAATGGGTGTGGACACTGGTTGTGGTCAGTGGGTATGGTCAGTGGGCTACGGTCATTGAGGCATGGTATGCAGAGGTGGTCTGTGGGTGTGTTTACTGGGCGTGGTCAGTGGTTGTGGTCAGTATGGGAGCTCAGTGAGGTCTGATCAGTTGGTGTTGCCATATGGGAATGGTCAGTGGCATGGTCAGTGGGAGTGGTAAGTAGGAGTTGGTCAGTGGTTTTGGCCAGTGGCAGTGTGGTCAGTTGGGTGGTCAGTGGATGTGGTCTGTGGGGTGTGGGCATTGGTGTCTTTGCAGTGGGTGTGGTTAGAGGGTTGTGGTCAGTAGGATGTGGTCATTTGGTTGTGGTCAGTGGGGATGGTCACTGGGTACACTGAGTGTGGTCAGTGTGAGTGGTCAATGGGTGTGTCCCTTTGGGTGATGAATGAGAAGGTGCTTGGCCAAGGCAAAAGGAGGCTCCCTGTGTGCCCTGCTCCCCTCTCCCTGAGCTCCTGGGAGCTCTGCAGCCCCTGCTGCCATCCCATCTGCCCAGACCAGCACAACAGCCCCAGCCTTGGGACCCTCCAGAGCTGCTCCTGCTCCAGAGCTGGGGCAGCCACAAAGTTGTGCCCATTTCTGTTCATTTCTGATCTGATGAGGATGGATCCTCAGCCACTTGGAGGCTGTTGATGAATTTTACTTTTCCATATGCCTCTTGTTTCTTGAGCTCCTCAGTTCAGGAATTCAGTGACAAGGTTCATAAACATCTCTTGAAAACACCAGAACAAAAAAAGCCCCTGGGAAATATTTCAGTTCTCAAATCTTCTGTGGTTAATTAGAAAGATTTCAGAAGTGTATTCCAAGTAAATATACTATATTGAAAACAATACAGAGAGAACAGTTTTGTCCTGTTGTCTTTTGCTGTTTATAGATTGGTATCAGCCATGTCCAATTGATAGTGACCCCCAGCAACTTCTAATGCAGGCTGAACTGATATGAAAATCAAGACCCTTCATGACTGACATGAAAATTGATCAGATTTTGTCCCCACACCCTCCCCATCATTTTCCTCATCCCACCCCTAAAATTTTTATGGATCAGGGACAGAATGTCCATCAGGAGCAGGGCAGTGATTCTTCCCCTGTGCTCGGCACTGGTTGGGCAGCACCTCGAGTGCTGTGTCCAGTTCTTGTCTACCAATTTAGGAGGGACCTGGAAGGGCTGGAGCATGTCCAGAGGAGGGTAACAAGGCTGGTAAGGGGTCTGGAACCCAAGTCCTGTGAGGAGTGGCTGAGAGAGCTGGGGATGTTTATCCTGGAGAAGAGGAGGCTCAGAGGAGACCTCATCACTCTCTACAACTCCCTGACCGGAGAGTGCAGCCAGATGGGACTCAGGCTCTTTTCCCAAGGAACAGAAACAAGGACAGGAGGACACAGCTTTTTGCTGCACCAGGGAAGGTTTAGGCTGGACATTAGGAAATATTCTTTACTAAGAGGGTGATTGGGCATTGCATTGGACTGCCCAGAGAGGTGGGTGTGTCACTGTCCTTGGAAGTGTATCAGCATAGACTGGATGTGGCACTGAGTGCCACAGTCTGGGTGACAAGGTGGTGTTGGGTCACAGGTTGGACTTGATGCTCTCCAAGGTCTTTTCCAGCCTGGGTGATTCTGTGATTCTGGGGAAGCAGGGCCCTGGGGAAGCAAGGGACCATTGTGAAACTGCAGGGCCTCATGGAAATGAGAGGACCAGAGTGACACTGTGTACAACATGGCACCACAGAGCCAAGGGGCCACTGTGACACTGTAGGGCTACATGGAAAGTAGGAGTCCATTCTGACAGTCTCAGTCCTCATGGAACCACAGAGGCCACTGTGACACTGCAGAGCCTTGTGGAACCAAGGGGCCATTGTGACACTGTGGAACCAAGGAGAGCCTTGTGAGAGCCTGGTGCCAATGGAATCAAGGGAACATTGTTCTACTGCAAGGACTCTTGGAACTAAGGGAACAATTGTGACACTGTGGTGCCCTGTGGAACCAAGGGTCCCTCGAGACACTGCAGGATTTTGTGTAACCAGGGCTCCATTGTGACACTGCAGCACCAAGGAATTCATGGTGGCACTCAGAGGCCTCATGGAACCAAGAGGCCACTGTGACACTGCAGGGCCTTGTGGGACCATGCAGAGCATTGTGACAGAGCAGGACCTCGTGTAATGATGGGGCCTTTGTGACACTGCAGGGTTCCATGGGAGCATGGGTGCAGTGTTGCTTCCAGGGACTCCTGGAATGAAGGAAACACGTTTGACGCCATAGTGCCCCTTGGGACCAAGCAGCCATTGTAACACTGTGGGACCAAGGAGAGCATTGCTGCACTGTGAGACCTCATGGAACCAAGGAACCACTGTGACACTGCAGGGCCCAAGGATCAAAGGAACTTTGTGACACCAAAGGGTGCTATGCAACCGAAGGCACATTGTGATACTGGGAGGCCTCATGCAATCATGGAGATCATTGTGAAACTGGGAAGACTTCATGGAATATTGGTGAACCCCAGCTTGCTGAGAGTGTTGATTAGCTGTATGGTAGGAGAGCTGTGCACAGGAATCTGGAAAGGCAGGATCCAGGGACTAAATCCTTCAATGTGAGGTTTAAGAAGTCCAAGTGCCTGGTACTGAACTTTTACAAAAACAACCCCCGCAGCACTACAGGAGTGGGACAGAGTGCCTTGACAGGAAATCTGCTGCAATGGACCCTTTATTCCATGAGTTACCAGTGTCAAGGCTGACTCCTTGGGTTCATGAGGCCATAGTATTAGAAAATCTTCAAAATATCAGAAAAAGGCTCCTTAACACTACTTTGGTGTTAAAGACGGCATCATTTACTTAGGCTTGAGATCCAGCAGGGGATAACACATAACCAATATGGACATGTGATTCTAAAAGTGTATTTCCCATATGCAGTTGCTACATGTGACTTACAACTTACCCATTTCCATAAACTCCACCCCAAATTCCCAGTTTCTATCTTCACTTTTTCTACCACTTCACCCTTGAGGCAGAGGTCTTCTGGTTTTCAAATCATCTCTCCTGGGAAAGAAGTCTTTCAATGCACTGCCCCACTGCTTAAAGTTTACAGGCACAGTAAATTTGAATGATCCTTTTGGTATCAAACCCAAGGCTTTGTGTGGCCAGGCAGAGGCAGGCAGGAGGCAGAGCTGTCAGCAAAGGAAGGGCCAGCGAGGTGGGGCAGCCGGGGAATGACGACAGCCTGCAGGGACAGAGGCGCAGGGCATAAACACCGTAGGACAGCCTGGGCTGCAGAGGGCACAGGGATGGGCAGCAGCCGAAAGGCCCTGCCAGAGCCAACTGCTGCAGCACTTGGGCCATGGCTGTTGGCCCTGGGCCTGAGGCCAGCAGGGGACAAGTGAGCCTTGCTGTGCTGGGGCCTCATTGCCTCCTTGTCCCTGCTCAGCAGCCTGCCAGGGGCCACCCTGTTGGTGAAGGAATAGCAAATACTTAGGAATGTCTAGCAAGTAGTTCTGAAACAATAGATGAAATAGAGATGTTAGCAGTATTTGACAGAGACGCTGAAAATAGTTATGTTAAGGTTTGAGGCCTTTTCCTTTGTTTAGATAATACCAAATACCACACATACCAAAGAACCAACGGACATCCTGTCCCAAGCCTGGCAGGAAAGGTCTGAAGGTAAGGATTAAAGCCATAAAACATGGTAATTTAGTCCTTCCTATAGGTTGCATGCAAATATTAAGAAATTTGTGTATTGTATTTGATTGGTTATTGGAATTTAGAATATTCATTATGGAAAAATACTTATTGTAGTGCAAATGGAAAAACTCTCTCTCTTGCTTCTTTCCTCTTGTCTCTTGCCTCTCTCTTCTTACCTTTGATCTCTAACATCTCTCTAAGCCCTCTCTCTTATACCCACGCCTTATAATAAAATCCAAACCTGAAGAACAGCAAGTAATAAGCTCCTGAGTCTGTCCAGTGAACGTCCAGAAACCCACCTCCCACTGCCCCATGGTCCTGCCCTTGGCATTGCACATCCCCAGAGCCCAGTGCCCTGGGAAGAGCCTTGAACAATGAGGGACGGACAGGATCTGCCTTGCCAGGGGCTGGGGGCTCAAGCCTTGGGCCTTTCAATTCCTGAAACATCTTCAGGATTGCTCAGCATCTAGGACACATTTCCTTAGCTTGTTCTCACCTCTAATCACTACTTTCAGTGTTAGGTTCTAACTGGAATCTGGGGACAGTTTCACAGTCGCGTCCCTCAGTGGGATCCATTAAAACTTCAAAAACTCTGGATTTTAATCTGACTTGGAGTTCTTGAGAAGTTTTTTGAACACTCTCTCAGGGACTGAGTTTGATGTAAACAACATCAAAACCCTGAGGGGGTCATAAAACTCTTTGTGCTGTGTCTGTGCTGCTGAGCTGGGCTGGTCTCCTGGCACAGCGGGAGCTCCAGGCCACCAAGAAAAGCTTCAAAAAGTCAGTTCTGCTAAGGAACAGTTTCTCTCCCAGCCCAGCAGGGCTGAGGGCACTGCCTGCAGGCACAGAGGGAACAGGAGCCAGGCACACACAGGCTAAAGGCAATCAGGACTAGGAAGACTTTGAGCTGAGATTCACTTGGGGAAAAATCTTCCCAGTCCAGGACATGGTGACTGTGTGGGTACAAGGTAAGGTCCCCTGTGATCCTGGAGGGATCTCCTGGAGCCAGCACAGCCCACAGCCTGGGGGATGTGTCAGGAGGACTCTCAAAGTTCCTCTGAGGAACAAGACAAAGAGGAGGAGGATGTGGTGAAGAGTGGGGCTGCCCTGAGCACTGTCAGAAGGACAGGGCAGGATAAGTCCTGCTGTCAGGGATGGCTGCAGGGGTGAAGCTGGGGCTGTGGCCAGGGCTGCCCAGGGCTGTCCTGCAGAGCAGCTCCTGTAGCCCTCAGGTCTCTTGGCCAGCCCAGGGAATGTGCCACCTGCCAGGGACAGTTCTCAGCCTGCCTGGCAGCTTCCCATGCACTGTGGGGAGAAGTTGGAGGGGGAAGGAGCCACCCCCATCAGGACAGATTCCTCCTGCTGTGGAGATGGTGCTGCATGGCCAGGGCTGCTCTCAGCATTCTCCTCAAGGGAAGGGAAAGGGGCTGTCAGGCGTGTCTGTGTCGCTGAGACTCCTGCACTGTCCCACTGGGGATCAGCAGATCTGCCTCACATCTCCCTCACGAAGTGCCTCCTCACCCTCCTCTGCCTACAGACAGCAGCAGCAGCACCTTGGCTTGCATCATCTCAGTTTCTGTGAGCTGCCCTTAAGGCCCTGCTGGCAGGGAGATGTCCCTGGGCAGTGCCCTGTGCTGGGAGGGGTGTGCAGGGCAGAACTGAGCCCCCAGGGCTGGGCTGGGCTCTGGCAAGGGTACAGGGATACAGGGATATCAGGCCTTGGATACAGAGAAACAGCTCCCAATAGGCACAACCCCAGGCAGCAAAGAGCCAGATCAGCCCTGGATATCCTTCTAAGTCCGGCTGCACAGGGAAAGAGAGAAGGGTTTAGGAAGATTGACTTTGAAACTGGAGCATTTAAATAATCCAGTCTCTTTTTCCAGCACACTGTAAGTTTGATCACTGTGAAATAGGGGGGGTGTAATGAGCACAGGGCAGATGTGTGGGACCAGCAGGTCTGACTGCAATGGGGCACAGGAGCCCTGTTTTTCTCTAGACTGCCCAGTGTTCAAGCTGAGAGCAATGCTGAAGAAGAGGCAGTAACTCAGCAGTGCAAAATGGATATTAAAAATAATAAAAAAAAAAGTACTGAAGTTCCTCCACAGGAAGAGAAGTAGTTTTGAGAGGATTCATAATATAATTGCACAGGATTGACTCAAAAAAATCTTTTCCAGCTTGTCAATGACTTCTCTCAGTGGTCCACCATGCCCATATGGCAGAAATGTCCAACAGCAGCTCCATCAGCCACTTCCTCCTGCTGGCACTGGCAGACACGCGGCAGCTGCAGCTCCTGCACTTCTGCCTCTTCCTGGGCATCTCCCTGGCTGCCCTCCTGGCCAACGGCCTCATCATCAGCGCCGTAGCCTGTGGCCACCACCTGCACACCCCCATGTTCTTCTTCCTGCTCAACCTGGCCCTCACTGACCTGGGCTGCATCTGCACCACTGTGCCCAAAGCCATGCACAATTCACTCTGGGACACCAGGAACATCTCCTACTCAGGATGTGCTGCTCAGGTTTTTCTGTTTATGTTCTTCATTTCATCAGAGTTTTCCCTCCTAACCATCATGTGCTATGACCGCTACGTGTCCATCTGCAAACCCCTGCACTACGGGACCCTCCTGGGCAGCAGAGCTTGTGCCCACATGGCAGCAGCTGCCTGGGCCAGTGCCTTTCTCTATTCACTACTGCACACAGCCAATACATTTTCCCTGCCCCTGTGCCATGGCAATGCCCTGGGCCAGTTCTTCTGTGAAATCCCACACATTCTCAAGCTCTCCTGCTCACACTCCAAACTCAGGGAACTTGGGCTTCTTGCTGTTAGTACCTGTTTAGCATTTGGATGTTTTGTGTTCATTGTTTTCTCCTATGTGCAGATCTTCAGGGCTGTGCTGAGGATCCCCTCTGAGCAGGGACGACACAAAGCCTTTTCCACCTGCCTCCCTCACCTGGCCACAGTCTCCCTGTTTATAAGCACTGCCACATTTGCTTACCTGAAACCCCCCTCCATCTCCTCTCCATCCCTGGATCTGTCCCTGTCAATTCTGTACTCAGTGCTGCCTCCAGCCCTGAACCCCCTCATCTACAGCCTGAGGAACCAAGAGATTAAGGCTGCAGTGTGGGGACTGATGACTGGATGCTTTCAGGAACATTAAACTGCTGCCGAGTTTCTGAAAACCACTTGTAATAAAAGCCATCTTTGATAATTCTGGTGGTTTGGTTGCGAGGTTTTTTTGCTTCAGTTTTGTTTTTCATTATAGTCTACAAAGAAATGCCATTGTCTACAAAGAAATATTTCTTATGAAGATTTTCTCCCTCTTTCCAGTGGGGAAAGACTCTATCAATGATGGGATGTGCTCTTGGTGGCTTTAAACAAAATGAAGGATCTGTCTCCCAGGAAAGTTTATCCCAGTTTATCCCTTAACCCTTTTCTTCCCTTCTCTGGAGCTGCAGCAGCAATGTCTATGTGCAGGGGCAGATCAGTGCTGGCACAGCAGCTGTGCCCAGCAGCAGCAGCACTTGGTGCTGCCAGTGCTGCTCCCGTGCCACTGCCCCACTGCCCTCCTGCCCCTCGTGTTGCTGCAGGGCCTGAGTGCTCTCGGGGTCAGGCACAGCCCTGGGGGTGGCAGTGCCGGGGCTGCAGCAGGGACAGACCATGGGCACTGCTGGGGCAGCGCTGATGCCTCAGGGCAGGGCCTGGGGGCTCCAGGCTCCTTGGCCAGGCTCTCTCCAGAACACTTGCCAGGCCAATGCTGAGCAGAGAAAACCCCCATGAGCAGCCCCAGGCTGGCCGTGGGCAGGCTGGGGGCAAACAGCCTGGCTGGTGCTCTGTAAGGTCCCTGCAAGGGGAAGAGCCTGGCAAGGAGCAGCAGAGCAGGGGCTGATCCATCCCCATTGCGCTGGACAGCCCAGGGCAGCATCCCAGAGCGTCCTCATGCACCTGCCAACAACATCCCCCCTCTGCAGCCCTAGCCTCTCCCCCAGCTCACTCAGGTGCCGCATCCTTGCAGGCACAGACACAGCAGCACTGGCTCAGGAGCCCCTGTTTGCACTGCACAGAGCAGGCGTCAGCACCCCCATGGTGTTGCTGTGGGGAGATGGAGCTGAGTGAGCACAAATGCCATCAGCCCCTGGGGCAACAAGGGCTGGGGGACACCAGGGAAACCACTCAGACTTGTTGTGGCCTCTGAAGTCAGCCAGAAATTTTTTTCCCATGAGCTGTGAGTTTCCTGTTCCACTGCAGATGTTGTTATTCAGAGCCAAGGCTGCCTGACCACTACCCCTAAACTGCCCTGAGCATTTCATTGGCCACACCTTGGCTTTCTTTTCTCTTTCCTGCTCCACAGTTCTTCTTCTTGCCCATTACTCTTCCCTCCCCTGGTGCATTAATCTGGCCATAATTACTTGCATTTCAGTTATAAAATTATATTCAGTACTAATTATAACTGTAAGGTCTCAAGGCAGTTGTTGGACACTATGCACACCCACTGAGCAAAGCCACTGACCACTCCCAATGACTGCTCATCACCGCCCACAGCCCACAGACGACCTCTACTGACCATTTCCTCACTAACCACCCCATTTACCACACCCACCTACTACCCCCTACTTACCTCACCTACTTACCACCCCCCTACTGACCAACTGACCGCATGGTACTGACCACCCCCAGTGCCCACACCAACTGGCTACTCCACTGACCACACCCACTAACCTCACCAACTGACCACACCCCAAACACCCTCAACTGACCATACTCCATCTGACCACACTCACTGACCATAACATCTGACTACATTCCTACTGTCCACACACACTGCCCACACCCTTGACTACTCCCACTGGCCACACCCACTGGCCACATACTTGACCACACAGTAATGACCACCCAACTGACCACACCCCAGTGACGACCCCACTGACCACCCCCACTGACCCCACTCCACTGACCACTCCAACTCACTACTCCTTCCCTGAGCACACCGACTCACAACATCCCCTGACCACAACCATTAGCCACACTCCAATGACAACCCAACTGAGCACACCCACTGACCATTTCCCACTTACAGCTTTCCACTGCCCACCCTCACTCACCACATACACTGGCCACAACCACTGACCACACCCACTGAACACAGTCATTGTCAAGACACCAATTCCCATACCCCACTGACCACACCCACTGAACACCTCCACTTACTATATCTCCACTCACCACACCCACTGCTGCCATCCACTCACCACAATCTACTGACCACTCAACTGAACGAACTGGTGACTCAACTGACTGTACCCCAACTGATCACACACCATTGACCACATCCACTGACCACAATGACTGAGCACATGCCACTGACCACCCCCAGTAACTGCACAAACTGGCCATACCCCCACTGACGACACTCAGTCACCACAACTGACCACACCCAATGACCTCCGAACTGACCATACTCCAACTGACCACACTCACTGACCATCCCCACTCACTGTGTTCACTGACCACAATCTACTGACCACCCAATCTACTGTATGCCAATTCACCACACACCACTGACCACACCAATTGACTGCACCCACTGACCACACCCCAGAAACCTCCCAACTGACCATACACCCACTGACCACCCCCACTGACTACATCCACTGACTATAACCACTGACTACACCCTCACTGACCACCTGCACTGACCGCTCCCCACTGCCCAAACTCCAAAAACCACCCAACAGACCACACCCAATAACCACACCCACTGACCACTTAACTGACCACACCACCACTGACCACAACTACTGACCACATCCCACTTCCCACACTGCAATTACTACCCAAGTGACCACACCACCATTGACCACACCCACCGACCATAACCTACTGATGACACCCATTAACCACACCCACTTACCACACCCCAATCACCACCCACCTGACCACATCAACACTGACAACACCCCCATGTATTACCCCACTGACCACCCCAATGATAACACACACTGATCACACCTCAGTCACCACCCTGCCTCTGAGCACATCCACTAACCACACCCACAGCCCATACCAGTGACTACACCCACTGGCCACCCTGCACCTCTCACACCCAGTGACCACTGCCACTGACCACACCAACTGACCACTCTGAATGCAACTTTCCAACTGACCATAGCACTGACCACAGCCACTGTCTGAGACAGAGAAATTAAGAATTAAGAATCAAGCATCAAGAAATGCTTTGACTAAAAGGGAGCTGACAAAACTATATGGAATGCTTAAACATTTACTGACCTTACAAGAACAGGAGGAGAGCAACGTTACAAGATGCGATAAAGAGCTAGAATGTGCAAACAGGATGCAAGGACAAAGGCACCACAAAATAAGGGTTTTTTTCAGACGCCTACACCAGGAAAACTGGTATCAAAGTCCAGAAGATGACCAAAGGACTAAAAAGAGAGCATGAGCAAGGAGACAAGCTGAAAAGTTCAGCTGAGAAGAATACTATTTACCTCATCCTAAGGACCTCCAGACAAACACCAGAGCAACCAACAAGGGGAAGTGCTCAGTCGCGAAAAGACGTGGAACTAATTTTAATAGAAAATGGGGATAGGCAGGATTAGGAAACGAATATGTATTAGGCACATTGTGCAATCCTAGTTGGTAGAGAATAAAAAGAGAGGCACAGGTTGCCAAAGGTATGCATGTTTTTGAAGGTGCTATCCCGCATGCACCTCAGCGCTGAATAAATACATACCTACCCTTATAATTTTTTTGTGGATTATAGAGAGTTTTCCCACATTTCATATTGGCAAGCCAGCCAGGAGGTCTCTGCCTGCTGTGGTAGCAGCCGAGGAGTGAATTTCCTGGGGCGCCCCAGGACCTTCCCTGGAGGGATCTTGAACCTTGGCTCACTCATCGCGGGGACAAACAACCACCTGCTGCCATTGCAGATAAAATGGTATGTATTAAATATCAACAACAAGACTGCTAGTAAGTCATACAGAGAAGCCTGATGTACAGCACAGTCCTGGTGTGCTTGCAAGCAGCTGGGCAAGTGGAGGGCCGGAGACAAATGGAGAGGGGTTAATCCCCAGCCGATAGCACGGCCAAAGGAGGGGTCTCATTGAGCTGACAGAGCAGCCTGCTGGGACCCTGGGGATGAGCCTAATGAACCCTTGTTTTTGCTGCTATTTTGTGTGACTGCTAATTCTGGACATGTTGAATCATTGATTGTGTCAGTGAGTGAGTGAGTGCGTGAGCCGTACCTCTGGTACGGAAGGAGGGTGGAGCTCTACCCACACTTCTGACCTCTGGTGACTGAGGTTGCCAGAGAAAAGTCAAGTGTGGGGTGAGTGCAAGTGTGAACGGAGAAGTGTTGTGCTTGAACACGGAGTAGTTCGCATTCATTTTAATCATGGATAGACAAATTGAAGGAGTCTCTCCTCAACAGCGGTTTAACCTTGATCCCTGGAAGTTTATTGATCCAATAAATCATTGGATAAAAAGAGGGAAAAAACGAGTCTCTCTAGAAGGACCTCTGTGGGGAGGTTGGCAGCCTTGGACAGGGAAAAACCTGCAGTAGAGACTGAGTATTCCATAGGGGGTGAATGGGATAGCTTGTTTTTGTGGAAATTTAGAGCTGTCAGAGGATCAAGGGGTTGGCATCTGGTGTGTGTTTCTGTAGTAGAGATTGTGAAATACATTGGTATTGTTGCTCTAGTAACCAGCAAAGCATAAGTCCCAGGTGTAATATGAAAAACTATCCTAATCAAATCAGTGTTGAACCTAAAATTCTGAAGTTAGTGTGTGGAAAGTCATATTGGGTGCCTGTGAATTGGGGTTGTGTGTGGGAAGAAAACTGGGAAAGAACAGTGAAATTGTGTGAGGAAAATTCTGAGTGGAAAAGGGACAGGACAAGAAGAAGAAGATAACGGAAACTGGACCAAGTGAAGAGATCCCTAAGGCCAGTCCGTTAAGCTGTATTATTGCACATTGGAAAGACATTGCTGGACACGGACACAGAAAACAAAAGAGATCTTATTAGATTCTGCAAGGATTGGTGGCCATTATATAAACTGGACTATGGAGCAAAGTGGCCACCTAGTGGAACTTTGGATTATAACATACTTTTACAGCTCATGCTATTTCTTAGGAGGGAAGGGAAGTGGACAGAAATATCATATGCAGATATGTTTTTCTCCCTTCACAATCACTCTGAATGGCAGGAAGACTGTGAGCTCAGGGCTCCATCTGATCCTCTGGTATTGGCCCCAGAGAAGGAGAATAAGGCTAAGAGAGGAAAGCTTAAGCAGTGTTGTTCAGCGGGCAGTGTAGGGCAAAAATGTACAAAATTGGATAAGGCTTACCAGATTGTAGCTCAGGAACAAGACCTGGCAGACATTTTGCTCAGGCCTTCCCACATAAGACAGGAAAGGGATGAGGATGCAGACTCAAAGGATGCAGACTCTCCTCCGATCGCACACTGGACTAGATAACAGATACAGATATTACAGGCACCTGTATGAGAAGCAGTGGGACCAGAGGTTTGAATGGTATTGGTTAAAGCTCCCTTCTCCACAATCGACTTTGAGGCATGGGAAAAGGTTGCTAAAATTTACCACAGCGATCCAGTTAACACTGTTAAATGTCTGTGATATATAATAAACAACACAATCTGGATTGGAGCTATATACCATTATTACTGGATGCACTGACTGAGACAGAAAAACAATTGATTATAAAAATGACAGGGGATCTGGCAGAAGGTTATTATAAAATGCAGCAATTGGACGTGAAATATTATTTTCCTCTCCAAAATCCACAGTGGGACTCAAACAGATCAGCAGAATTGAGAGAGTTGGAAAGCTATCAGGAGTGGAGAGCAAAGGGGATGGAAAGGGCCATTCCCAAAATTATAAATTGGTCAGCTTTATATGCAATCAAGCTGGGGCCCTCTGAGTCACCATCCAAATTCCTCATTCGACTAAGGAATGCAATGGGCTGCCACACATCACTGGACCCTGGGTCTGAGGTGGGAATACAGTAGCTAATCAATTTATTCCTGGGGCAGTCATAAGGTGTGACATAAGATGTAAACTCCGAAAGCTTTGGGGGGAGGATGGGAGGAACTTAGAGAGACTATTGGACAAGGTGTGAAGAGTCTTTAGTAACCAGGAAGAAGGATATAAACAAGGAATGAGGAAGTTTGTAGCTGTCGTAAGTGAGAGAGAGAGAGGAAGATGCAGACAGGGATCACCTAGACAAGGTCTGTCCCAGTTGGGCAGAGACCAGTGTGTGATCTTGTAAGAAATATGGTCACTGGAAAAATCAATGCTCAGAACTAAGATGGGATGGCCCTCAGGAAAAGGGAGACCGGGAAAAGGGGAAAGTGATTGCACATGTGAAAGAAGACTGAGGAGGACCAGGAGATCTCACCGAAGGAGATCCACTGGTTGTAAGTTAAAGCTGGGGAGAAAGGGAAAAAAAGTGGAATTTCTAGTTGACACGGAGGCAACATACTCAGTTCTGAATAAAACTATGGCACCTGTGGAGAAGGATTATATAACAGTAATAGGAGGGACTGGCCAACTTTAAAAAGCATATTTTTACAAACCATTAAGGTATAGGCTTGGAAAGCAATAGGATATTCATAAATTTCTCTATCTGCCCAGTTTCCTGAGACAACTTTTGGGGAGAGACTTGTTAGAACAATAACAAGTAACCATTACATTTTAAAATGTGGAGGTTATTCTGGAGGTAAATTATGAACAGTACATAGAGGGATTAATTTTAATGTTAACAGCTGCTCATATGGAGGGAGAAATTAATGAAGAAATAATAAATCAAGTGTTTCTGGGAGTGTGGACCTCCAGTGTACCAGGGAGGTGTGGACCTCCTATAGTAATTAAACTGAAGGAAGGAAAACAACCAGTTAGAATTAAACAGTACCCCTTGAAAAAGGAAGATAGGGAAGGAATTAGTCCAATAGTTGAAAACTTCTTGCAATTCAGGTTGTTAAAAGAGTGCCCATCTGAATTCAACACTTCCATTTTACCAGTCCAAAAGCCAGATGAGTCATATGGGATAGTACAGAATTTAAGGCCTGTTAACAAAATAACTGGGATCTCTATCCCATGGTAGCAAACCCATACATTTTGCTAATGTGCCTAACACCAGAGCTTACTTGGTTTACCATTTTAGACTTGAAAAATATCTTCTTTTTCCTCCCTCTCCATGAAGACAGCCAGAAAAATTTTGCATTTGAATGGGAAAACTCGAAAAGTGGGCACAAATCCCAGCTCACATGGATGGTGTTGCCTCTGGGATTTAAAAACTCTCTTACTCTGTTTGGGGAACAACTTGCCAAAGATCTGGAATTCTGGGAGGCTTCCCCAGAAGAAGGAAAGTTATTGAAGTACGTGGACAATATCCTCATAGTCACCGAGATGAAAGAGGCATGTGTAGCTTGGACAGTAGACCTCCTAAACTTTCTAGGACTTCAGGGATACAGGACATCAAATAAAAAGACCCAGGTAGTGAACCAAAAGAGATTTATCTGGGTTATGAAATTCGTGTGGGACAATGGACTCTAGGTCAAGATCACAAGGAAGCAATATGTCAAACCCCAAAACCTCAGACAGCAAACGAACTGTGGACATTCTTAAGAATGACAGGGTGGTGCAGGCTGTGGATACACAGCTATAGCTTGCTTGTAAAACTTCTATATGCACTCATTGCAAATGGAAACAGAGACCTCCAGTGGACAAGAGGCCATGTGGGCTTTTCACCAGCTGAAGAATTCTGTTATGCCAGCTGCAGCTCTCAGACCCCCAGACATGAGTAAACCATTCTTTCTGGTTCCCTGTGAGAAGTAGGGAATTGCCCTGGGGATATTGGCCCAGGACCTGAGTCCAAACCAGACAGCAGCTGCTGAATTATCCAAGCAACTGGACACAACAACCAAGGGATGGCCGGGATGCCTCAGAGCCCTAGCAGCAGTGGTGCTGAATATTCAAGATGTATACAAATCCACCTTGGGCAAGAAAGTGACTGTACTGGTGTCTCACACAGTGTTTGCGGTCTTGGAAGTAAATGGCAGGCACTGGCTCTCCCCACAAAGGTTCCTGAAATGCCAAGCCATTATGGTGGAACAAGACAATGTAGAGGTAGTTGGAACTAACATTATTACCCCAGCTTCTTTCCTTAGTGGAAATCAAGAGGAACCAGTACACCACGACTGTCTGGAGACTATCGAAGCCTCCTACTCCAGCCTCCCTGATCTGAAGGACACCCCTTTGGATGACACAGAATCTGGTTCACTGATGGAAGCAGCGATGCCATCAGTGGAAAGCGACATGCTGGGTATGCAGTTAGCACCTGCAAAGAGGTAATAGAGTCTGGACCCTTGTCAATAGATACCTCTGAACAAAAAGCTGAGATAATTGTTTTAACCCACGTCTAAGAAATCACAAAGGAACGAAAATAAATATTTATACAGACTCAAGGTATGCATTTGAGTTGTACATGTGGATGAAGCCATCTGGATAGAAAGCAGACTGTTAAACTCACAAGGGAAAAAATCAAATGTGCAGGAAATATTGCAGCTGCTGGAAGCAGTTCAGCTACCTGATCCTGTACCAATTATGCACATTAAGGCACATCAGAAGGTGATGTCAGAATTGCTGGAAGGAAATGAGTGGGCAGGCAGAGAGGCAAAAGAAGCAGCAAAAGGTGAGATGACAATTGAGGGAGATTTATTTCCAGATGGACAGAAGGTAAGTCAGTATGTTTGTTATGTTTTAAAACAGTGCAACTGATAATGGTCTCATTGCTTTAAAAGGCCTGGTTTTGCAATCAAGTATTCACCTTTGCACCTGCCTGAGGACTTTGCATCACTATGGACCCTCATCCACATCAGCCCAAGGATCCACTTTGACCAAATGGAGCCTCATGGCACACAGGTGCCACTGGGACATTGCCAGGCCCAGTGGAAACAAGGCTCCATTATTGCACAGCAGGGCCTCAAGGCACCCAGGAGAGCACTGTGACACAAGGCAGTCTGGGGAAACCAAGCTACAGCTGGAAACACTGTGGGGCCTCATGGAAGCCAGGTGCCACTTGGACATTGCCAGGGCATGTGGAACTGTGCATTGTGACACAGCATAGCCTCATGAAACTCAGCAGACCATTGGGACAACCTGGAATCTCACAGATCCAAGGCTCTACTTTGACCAAGTGGGGCCTCATGGGACACAGGTGCCACTGGGACATTGCCAGGTTTTGTGGAATTCATTGTGACACAGCACAGCCTCATGGAAACATGGAGACCATTGTGACACTGGAATCTCATGGAAGCAAGTGTCAATTGTGAACATAGCACGGCCTCATGTAGCCCAGGGACAAGTGGGACTGTGCCATGGCTTGTGGAAGCAAGGGGCCATTGAGGCACAGCTTGGAACCCAGGAAAACATTGTGGGGAAATGGATTCTCACAGAAGGAAGTCTCATTGTGACAGTGTGGAATCACAATGACCTCCTGGGTTCCATGAGTCTCCTCTGTGCTTACAGCTGAGTCTTGGTTCCCCAAGATCCCATGGAGTCACTGTTTTCTGCTGTGATTCATGAGGCTGTGCTGTGTCACAATGGACACTTGCTTCCTCCAAGGCTGGAGATGTCCCAGTGGCACTGAGTTTCCATCAGGCCACGTTTTCTCACAATGGGGCTTCAGTTCCATGAGAATCCATTGTGTCACAAGGTTCTCTTTAGTTTTATGAGAGCCTGATGTGTTGACAATTAACTCTTGATTCCTTGAGGTTTCATTGCATCACAATGGTCTCCTTGTTTGTATCAGGCCCAGCTTTGTCACAATGCATTCCATGCATTTCTAGTGCATCACAATGGTCTCTTGGATTCCATGAGGACCTGCTGTAAAACAGTGGACACTTGGTTCCATGAATTTCCATTCCATCAGGATGATCTCTTGCATTCCATGAGGCCCTGCAGAGTCACTATGGAGCCTTTGTTCCATGTGCTCCCATTGTGACACAATGATCTCCAGCGCTCTATGAGGTTGCACCATGGAACTGTGGACACTTGGTTCCATGTGATTCCATGTTGCTACTGTCAGGAAAATCCAGAGGTCTGTGTCCAAAAATGAGACAGAGGAGTCCTTCATCATCTTTTGAATAAATGGAGAGAGTTCATTGGGGCACATGCCCATGGGGTTTTCTCTCTCGAGGTTTCAGGCAGTGCAGCCTCCTTTAATCCTTAACACCCAGGTGGATGTTGCCCTCTTCCTTTCCCTATTGGTTGAGGTAATAGGAAGGTACAGCCTTCCCAAACCTGCTATCCCATATGCCCCCTTGAACCTGGCATTTCCCCCAAAATTTCAGAAGTTCAGCCTTGTGCAGACCCTTGCCTGTTTCAGGAGCCAAGCTGTCTGGGCCCAGTAACAAACCCTCTGCTCAAAGTCACTAGAAACCTTATGATCAATTTCAAAGACCTTAACACACATCACTTCACCCATCAAATGATTTGTAAAGACATTAGCAAACATCTTTCCTCTCACATTGATGTTTCCTGTGCTGCTGACAATCTTTTAAACCCAGCCTTCAGCCTGACCTCTCTGCTGTTGTAGTTCCATGGACAGAGGTTGTTGTCTCTTCCCCCTTCCATGGGCAGACCAATGTTCAGCCATCTCCAGGACGGCAGGGTCCCACCCCACGTCACTGTGCCTGGGAAGACAAAAACCATCACTCCAAATGTTCCCCATCCTCCTCCTTCTTCCCAGGCACTTGGCCCTGGCAGTGGGGTTTGCTGCTGGTGGCCACAGCAAACAGGAGACCCCTGTGACACTGTGGGGCCACATGGAACCGAGGGTTCATTGTGACACAGCAGGGCCATGTGAAGCCAAGGAACCATTGTGGCACTGCAGATGCAAGGAGAATATTGTGACACTGAAGAAACTCATGGAACCAAGGGCCCATTGTGACATTGTGGGGACTCATGAAACCTACGGTGCATTGTGAAACTGCACGGCCTTGTGGAACCAAGGAGACACTGTGGTGACACTGTGGGACCACATGGAACCAAGGATTCCTTCTTGATACTGAGGCACCTCATGTAACCAAGGGTCCATTGTGAGATTTTGAAACAACAGAGATCATTTTTACAGTACTGAATGTCAAGGAACCAAAAGTCCACCTGACAGATTAAAGTCTCATGGAACCAAAAAGAACATTGTGACACTGTAAGGCCCCATGGAACCAAATATCCATTGCGAATGTATGGAACCGCATGGAACCAAGAGTCCATGGTGACACAGCAATGCCTTGTGGAACCAAGGAGTGCAAAGGTCTCAAACATTACTTGCAGGGTTCTGCCTTGGAGAAGGGGAACCTCCTTGGTGGCACCTTTGGCTTGGCACACACCTGAGGAATGTGTCTCTTTTCGATGGGGAAACTGAAAAGTTTTGGATTACTTAAAAAAACCAAGAAAACGTCTTTTAGCCTGACTACAGTCAGTTATCCAGCAAAGCAGGTCCCAGGTGAATGAGGACAGATAACATGGGGTTGGAGAATGTGGAGCAAGATTGTCCACAGTGGTCAGACCTCAAGACACAGCTTGTCTGAGCAGGACAGACCTCCTGAGGAGAGAACATGGACTCAATACCAATCACAGAATGCTTCATCACCTCTGCTCGAAAGAGAACAGTAATAAAATATACTCCTTAAAACAGGAATATGAATTTCTTAGAAGAGTTTTGAAATATTTCTTCATAACAGCATCAGGAAATTTCCCTAATGAAGTGCACCAGACCAGAGGGAAATCAAAGCAGGACTTGCTTTGTCAGGGCTTGCTTGATCCTAGTGAGCCTCGTGGTGCCTTTGGTGCTGAGACGTTGAACCTCACACCTGAGAGGAGATTGCACAAACCTTTCCAGGAATCAAAGTCAGAAGAAAAACCCAAAGCATCTCAGAGCATTAATAGGTCCCTCTGAGGTCCATCCCCAACACAGGCTCTTCATGAACTCCTTGAAGGAGAGAATTGGAGGCCATTCCCTCCCAATTGCATGGATTGCACGAAATTTTTTCACAAACTCAAAGAAAGGAAAAAGGAAAGTACCTTAAAAAACTGAAGTACTTTGAAGCATTAATGAGCCCCACTGAGTGTTATTACTGACAAAGGCTCTCAAGAGACTAATTAAAGCAGATAATTGGAGGCAATGATTGCACAAAGCTCTCAGAGACTCCAAGGCAAAAGCAAAACCCAAAGTCCTTTGAAAAACCTGCAGTCCCTGGGAGCATGAAGGAGCCCCCAGGGCCATTCCTGACCAAGGCTCCCCAGGAACTGGTCCCAGCACATCCCTGAGGCCACTGGGATGTGGGAGGATGCTGAGGGCAGGACAAGGGGTGACAGTGCCCAGCCTTGCTGGGGCTGTGCCAGGAGGCCTCAGTGGCTCAGGAAAAGGTGTCTCCTCAGAGCCTTTAGTGGCACAGACCTTGCTGCGCCCCAGGGCAGCAAGACTTGGCTTCTCTTTGTCCCCACCTTTCATCTCTGTCTCCAGTTCTTGACTCTGATGTGGCTTGGGGACACTTTCTCAGTTGTGTCCCTCAGTGGGACCCATTAAAACTTGATGAAACTTTAAAGTTTGATTCTTACTTGGATTTCTTGAGAGGTTTCTCCAGCTCCCTCTCAGAGACTGATGTTCAGGGCTTCAGCACAAACCCCAAGAGGGTCATTAAAAGTCCTTGTGCTGTGTCTGTGCTGCTCAGCTGAGCTGGGCTCCTGCTACAGAGGGCCATCCTAGCTATTAAAAAAAGCTTCAAAAGCACATTTCTCTTGATGAGCAGCGCTTCTCCCAGCCCAGCAGGGCTGCGGCTCTGCCTGCAGCCACCCCAGGCACAGCAGAGAGCCACAGAGAGCTTCAGTCAGTCACAGATGGGAAGATGCTCAGAAGTGACTGGCGAAGAATCACTCCCAGCCCTTGACACAGGAAGACTCTGGCTGCAGGACAAGGCAGCTGCAACTCCTGGAGTGATCTCCTAAAGCTGCAACATCCCAATACCTACAGACTTTGTGAGTACCTGCTCTGATTATCTCTTGTGTAGAACAGCCAGGGTTGCCCAGGGCTGTCCTGCAGAGCAGGGTCCTGCAGCCCAGGGTGCTGTGCTGTGGCAGAGACTCTGCTGTCAGCCAGGGACAGCTCTCAGCCAGCCCTGGGAGCTTCCCCAGCACCGGGGGACAAGGTCTGGGTGGAAGGAGATAGCTGGTAAGGCTTGGAAGTGTTCTCCTTGTGTGGTGAGGATGCTGCATTGTTCAGTACTAATGTGTCATGCCTGTAGCATGACATTTCATTCCTGAATATTTTGAATTAGATTATACAGGGAGCATAGCAAGGCATGAGCTGTTATTAAATCTACTGCTCTGGGTTGCCTGGATGGGAAATAGCAAGCTGATATTTATCTCTCAGTTCAGGTGGAGAAAAATATAAAAAAAAAATCTCTACATCGTAATAAACAAGGTGAAGGGAGAAATCAGAACAAGGTCCCGTACAGGCAGCATCACTGTTGCTTTTCCAGCCTCCTCAGGGTTGCTCTGATGTTGCCATCAGAGGCTGCAGAGGCAGAGATGGCTCTGGGCAGTGCCCTGTGCTGGGAGGGGTCTGCAGAGCAGAGCTGAGCCCCCAGGGCTGGGCTGGGCTCTGGCAGCACCATCAGAGCACAGCCCTGGGCACAGGGAAGCAGCTGTTGGCAGGGACAGCTCCAGGCAGCAAAGCCCTGGAATGGCAGTGGGGGGAAAGTGCCACCAATATGGGCTGGGATATTTAAAGTCTCTCCAAACTGAACTATTCCATGATTGCTTTTTATACAGATCCCCAAGCCAAGACACAGCAAATGTCCAACAGCAGCTCCATCAGCCACTTCCTCCTGCTGCCATTGGCAGACGCGGCAGCTAAAGCTCCTGCACTTCTGCCTCTTCCTGGGCATCTCCCTGGCTGCCCTCCTGGCCAACGGCCTCATCATCAGCGCCGTAGCCTGTGGCCACCACCTGCACACCCCCATGTTCTTCTTCCTGCTCAACCTGGCCCTCACTGACCTGGGCTGCATCTGCACCACTGTGCCCAAAGCCATGCACAATTCCCTCTGGGACACCAGGAACATCTCCTATAAAGGATGTGCTGCACAAATCTTTTTCTTTCTGTTCTTTATCTCAGCAGAGTATTTCCTCCTGACCATCATGTGCTATGACCGCTATGTGTCCATCTGCAAACCCCTGCACTACGGGACCCTCCTGGGCAGCAGAGCTTGTGCCCACATGGCAGCAGCTGCCTGGGCCAGTGGCTTTCTCTATTCACTGCTGCACACGGCAAATACATTTTCCCTGCCCCTGTGCCATGGCAATGCCCTGGGCCAGTTCTTCTGTGAAATCCCACAGATTCTCAAAATCTCCTGCTCCAAATCCTACATCAGGAAATTTGGGGCTTCTGCTTTCACTACTTCCTTAGCACTTGGCTGTTTTGTATTCATGGTTTTCAGTTATGTGCAGTTTTTCAGGGCTGTGCTGAGGATCCCTTCTGAGCAGAGACAGCACAAAGCCTTTTCCACCTGCCTCCCTCACCTGGCTGTGGTCTCCCTGTTTATCAGCACTGCTGCATTTGCTTACCTGAAACCCCCCTCTATCTCTTCTCCATCCCTGGATCTGGCACTGTCAGTTTTGTACTCAGTGGTGCCTCCAGTCTTGAACCCCCTCATCTACAGCCTGAGGAATCAAGAGCTCAAGGCTTCAGGGTGGACACTGATGACTGGCTGCTTTCAGGAACATTAAACTACTGGCTAGTTTCTGAAAACCACTTGTAATACAAGTAATCTTTTATACTTCTTCTTGGTTTCGTTGTGGGGTTCTTTTTCCTTTGCTTTTGTTTTATCATACTGTTCATAAAAAAAAGCCACTCTGTGTTCCATTGCTCATTATGTTTCCCAATCCTACCTGTCTCCACAAAATGTGTCAATAAAGGGTTACAGTCTTCGTGGCTTTAAACACACTGAAGGATTTCTCTCCCAGCCAAGTTTTCTCCAGAGATGCCCCATTTGTTCCCATCTCTGTAGCTGCAGCAGGAATGTCTGTGTGCAGAGCTGGGTGCAGATCAGTGCTGGCACAGCAGCTGTGCCCAGCAGCAGCAGCACTTGGTGTTGCCAGTGCTGCTCCCGTGCCACTGCCCCACTGCCCTCCTGCCCCTCGTGTTGCTGCAGGGCCTGAGTGCTCTCGGGGTCAGGCACAGCCCTGGGGGTGGCAGTGCCAGGGCTGCAGGAGGGACAGGCCATGGGCACTGCTGGGGCAGCACTGACACCTCAGGGAAGGGCCTGGGGGCTCCAGGCTCCGTGGCCAGGCTCTCTCCACAACACTAGGCCAGGCCAATGCTGAGCAAAAAAAACCCCAGTGGGCAGCCCCAGGTTGGTTGTAGGCAGGCTGGGGGCAAACAGCATGGCTGGTGCTCTGCAAGGTCCCTGCAAGGGGGAGACCCTGGCAAGGAGCAGCAGAGCAGGGGCTGATCCATCCCCACTGCGCTGGACAGCCCAGGGCAGCATTCCAGAGCGTCCTCATGCACCTGCCAACAACATCCCCCCTCTGCAGCCCTGGCCTCTCCCCCAGCTCACACAGGTGCCACATCCTTGCAGGCACAGACATGGCAGCACTGGCTCAGGAGCCCCTGTTTGCACAGAGCAGGCGTCAGCACCCCCATGGTGCTGCTGTGGGGAGATGGAGCTGAGTGAGCACAAATGCCATCAGCCCCTGGGGCCAGCAAGGGATGGGGGACACCAGGGAAACCACTCAGGTTTGTTGTGGCCTCTGCAGTCAGCCAGAAAGTTTGATCCCATGAGCTGTTAGTTTCCAGTCCCACTGCAGACGTTGTCGCTTAGAGCCAGGGCTGCCTGGCAGCCACCCCCAAACTGCCCTGAGAATTTCCTTTGCTTCATCTTTGCTTTCTTTCCTCTTTCTGGTACAACTTTCTTCCTACTGTATATATCTGTCCCCTCCTGGACAAACAGCCCATCCCTGTTTGTCCTTTCCTCTCTGGCCCCTGTCCAGCCACTCTGTCCCCAGCCTGTAGCACTGCAGGGGTTGTTGTGGCCAAAGTGCACGGCCTGGCACTTGGACTTGTTAAACGTCACCTTGTTGGATTTGGGCCCTGGATCCAGCCTGTCCAGATCCCTCTGCAGAGCCCTCCTACCCTGCAGCAGATGAAATCTCCCAGCCAACCTGATGTCTCCACAGTTCCATGAGGCCCTGCAGAGTCACAATTGTCTCCATGATTCCCTGAGGCTTCCCTGTGTCACAATGTCCCTTTGGTTCCCTGGGACTCCTTTGTGTCACAGAGTCCCTTGCATCCTTGGGCCCCACAGTGTCACAATGGCACCTTGATCCCCTAAGGCCCTGCAGTGTCACAGTGGATCCTTCGTTCCGTGAGGTCTCGCAATGCAGCAGTGCTCTCCTTGGTTCCACAGAGTCACAATGGCCTCTTGATCCCAAGGGGTATAATGGTGTCAGACATGTTTCCTTCATTCCTGGAGTCCCTGAGGAGCAGCACTGGTCCCTTGGTTCCATGGGCCCTGCAGTGTCACAATGGCCCCATCATTACACGAGGTCCTGCTCTGTCACAATGCTCTGCATGGTCCCACAAGGCCCTGCAGTGTCACAGTGGCCTCTTGGTTCCATGAGGCCTCCAAGTGCCAACATGGATTCCTTGGTGCTGCAGTGTCACAATGGAGCCCTGGTTACACAAGATCCTGCAGTGTCACAAGGGACCCTTGCTTCCATGGGGCACCACAGTGTCACGATTGTTCCCTCAGTTACAAGAGTCCTTGCAGTGGAACAATGGCCCCTTGATTCCATTGGGCCCCAGGCTCTCACAAGGCTCTCCTTGGTTCCACAGTGTCACAATGGCCCCTTGCTTCGCCAGGGCCTTGCTGTGTCACAGTGGCCTCTGTGGTTCCATGAGGACTCAGACTGTCACTATGGACTCCTTGGTTCCATGTAGCCCCACAGTGTCACAGTGGACCCTTGGCGCTGTGGTGCCATGTTGTACACAGTGTCACTCTGGTCCTCTCAGTTGCATGAGGCCCTGCAGTGTCACAATGGCCCCTTGCTTCCCCAGGGCCCTGCAGTGTCACAATCATCCCAGAATCACCCAGGCTGGAAAAGACCTTTGAGAGCATCAAGTCCAACCTGTGACCCAACACTGCCTTGTTACCCAGACCATGGCACTCAGTACCACATCCAGTCTATGCTGATACATTTCCAGGGACAGTGACTCACCCAGCGCCCTGGGCACCCCATTCCAATGCCCAATCACCCTTTTTGTGAACAACATTCCCCAGTATCCAGCCTAAACAAACCCTGGTGCAGCTTAAGGCTGTGTCCTCTTGATCTGACACTGTTTCCTTGAAGAGCCTGACCCCACCGGCTGCAGGTTGCTGTCTGGGAGTTGTACAGACTGATGAGGTTTTCATTTGAGCCACTCCAGGATAAGCATCCCCAGCTCCCTCAGTTCTTCTAATGGGACTTGTGTTCCAGATCCCTCACCAGCCTTGTTGCCCTTCTCTAGGCACACTTTAGCCCCTCTATGTCCTTAAACTGGAAAGCCCAGAACTGAACACATCACTTGAGGTGCTGCCCAAATAGTACCAAGCACAGGGAAAAAAATCACTGCTCTGGTCCTGAATGGTGCTGGCCCCATCATTCCTGATCCATAGGAGTCCCAGGGGTTGGATGAGGGAAATGGTGAGGAGGGGATAGGGATAGGGACAAAGTGTGGTTGGTTGTCAGTCATGGAGGATCTTGATTTTCATATCTATTCAAACTGCATTAGAAGGTCCTGGGGGACAATATCAATTGGACAGTTCTGATATCCATCTATAAACAGGGAAAGAATCAGGAGGAAGCACTTTTCCTTGCATTGTTTTCAATATAGTAGATTCACTTGAAATATACTTTTGAAATTAGCCACCAAAGAATTGAAAACTTACATTATTTCGTATGGGTATTTTAAACAAATATTTTTGAGCCTTTGTCACTGAATTCCTGAATGGAAGAGCTCAAGAAAGAAGAAACCTCTGGAGTAGTAAAATTCATCCAAGTGGCTGAGGATCCATCCTCATCAGAGCAGGAATGAACAAACAGAAATAGCAATAGCTGGCACATTGATCACCCCCTGACTGACCATACATGCTGACCATATCCACTAACCTTGTCCACTGACCACATGCCACTGACAAGCTAAATGACCACACCCACTGACTGTTGCTGTACGAAGAGTTACAGAGCAGCGAGAGAACAGCAACAAGACACTCTCTTACTTGGTGCAAGAAAGAGCAATTTATTGAAGGAAGCCATGGCTTTAAATAAGATAGTTTGTGAAAAACAGAATACAAACAGTTCATTGGACAAAGAAAGAAACACCTCTTCTCCTTGGCTTTCCCATGGATCCAGCAGGTGTTTATCTCTGTTATGATTCTTTCTCTTATATTTACAGTAAAGAAAAAGTCTCTAGCCAGGGAAAAATCCTGGCTGCAGCTGAGAAAGTTTCACAGCCTGAGAAGAAGACTGAGAACCTGAGAAAAAGGCCTGGCAGAAATGTCCCTAGGCCTTTTCAGCCTCGGAGCTTCTTTTTTCTTTCTCACGCTGGGAAATCTTTTCCATGCTGAGAGAGTTTCTCAGCTCCCGCCTGAGCCTTTGCCAAGATGATAACATTCGGGAAAAACAGAAAGGAGTTAATAATAAAGATTAAGCACCTGGTGTTGACTCAGAAACAGTTCTCACGCTATGTGACAGGATTTGTTTTCTTCTATTGTCCAATGGACTGCTGTTCTGTTCAAGACTAGCAAACCACACTATAAAATGTAGTTTGCTCTTTCAATAAATTTCTTCTTTGGCCACACAGCTGAAGAAGTCTGTCGTTATTTATGTGTCTCCTAGTGTGCATAGTGACATCTGGTGGTATACACCGAGATCGCACTCCACTTGCACAGTGTCTGGGACCAGTCTCTGAACTTCGGAGTGCACAGAGCCCCCGCAGCATGTGGCAGCGTGAAGGGGCCCTGAGCCCTGATCGAGCCTGGACAACGAGAGCTGCAAGCAAAGTTTTGACTGTCTTTCTCTCCATTGAGAGAGGTACTCTGTGTTTTTCCCCCTCCCAGCAAAGTGGCTAGGTGGGAAAATCTGAAATAATGGGAAATCGTCTATCTAAGCAGGAGGAAACCATACTCTCGGTTTGGAGGGATGTTCTCAAAGTCTTGGATGCCCCAATTCCAGACAAGGATTTGGTTGCTTGTTAGCGTGGGCCAAGGAGAGTGGGTTCTGAAGATCAAGGAGTGGCCTTTTCTTTGAAAGCTTGGGGAGAGCTAGGGGACCGATTGTATGGAGTCCTGTGGGAAGGGGATGTCTCACTTTCCCCTCTGTTAAACACCTGGGTAATCATTAATCAAAGAATAATGGAGGGGGAGGAAGGCAAGGCAGGCTCTGAATGGAGCAAGGCAGATTCAGAATAGAGCGAGGAAGAGTCTGTCTGCTATTTTGGGAACTTCCCGAAGACAGAGGTGCCCCCCCCTCCAAAGCCCCCCCAGGAAATGCATTTGTCACTTAATGACTAAGTTCCGCCCCCATATCCTTCTCCAAAGGACTTTGCTCAACCAGTGTACCCACACTGGTAGACTTGGATGGACAAAGCACCAACAGCACAGAACGGCCCCGCCCATTTGCTCCACAACACACTGTGGCATCCATTCCCTGGGGGACAGGGCCGGGACGGACACAGAGACAGTCACTCACTGATGTCACCGTGCCCACCACCCCCCCATGGCAGGCAGGGACAGTGCAAACGCCAGCTATTTCGCTTCACATGGTGGTGCAATTATTGCTTGCGGCCATGACAGGGCAAATGAAGGCCCTGGAGAAAGCTTTGTATACCATCAATCACCTTACTGTGCCACAAGATTCCAATAATCCTGTTATTGTGAATCATTTCACTTCCTTACAGGCTGCAGATGAGACACGCATGTCTGGAGCAAAAGCCTTCATACAGGACTTGACCACAAACAAGTGGGAAGGCCCACATGAACTCATCGTTTGGGGTCGTAGGTATGCTTGTGTCTCAATGTATACCGGGGTACACGGGCTGCCTGCAAAGTGTGTCCGCCCTGACCTGTGACATCAGAGACAGGATGCAGCCGAGGCACAGCCTTCAAATGCTGACCAACATGCTGATCACCAGCCAGATGGTCCCTCTACAAGCAGAGGATGAACTCTTTCTGTTCCCTTCGAACTGTTTTAAGCTATTGGACATTGTTAGATGAGTTCTTTGAAATGCATTAGAAATTATAAGTCTGGTGAATGGTGGCAGGTTTTTTGTTATTGTAGTAGAATTAAGTTTGTTAGAAAGGCACCAGGTGTGAAGACTTCCCTGGACACTTCGGGGTATCTGTGGATCTCCTGAGTGGTGTTTGTTCTCCTTTGCAAAGAGCCCTGTGGAGGATTACAAACACTTCTCTTACTTTTTCTTTTAAACTAAAAGGGGGACCTATGGACACCACTGAGGGCCCAGGCAAAATTTGCTAGGCCTTTTCAGGCGCTCCTTTTCTCTTTCTCACTCCTAGCGTATACAGCGACACTAATGCAGTGCAGGATTTGAAAATATAAAGGCTAAAATCTTAAGGCAGCACAGTCCTCACTGAAGCAAGGGGCCAGTGTGAAGCAGCAGGGCTTTGTGGAACCAAGAGGCCGTTGTTGCATTACAGGGCCATGTGCAGCCAAAGGGCCACTGTGATCCTGCACCGTGGATCCATGGAGAGTATTGTGGCATTGAAAGGCCCAATGGAATAATGGAGATCATTGTAACACTGTGGGGTACCACGGAACCAAAGGGCAATTGTGAACCTGCAGGGCCTCATGGAAGCAAGGGGCCATTGTGACACTGCAGAAGCAAGGAGAACATCGTGACACCTTGGGGGCCCATGGAACCAAAGCACCATTGTGAGCCTGCAGGGCCTCATGGAAGCAAGGGGAACATTGTGACACTGAGAGACCGTATGGAACCAAAGGGCAAATGGAACAGATCTGGCTGGTTTTGTTTCCTAAAGGGCTACCTCTCAGGTCTGGCTGACTTGGAATGTTGAGGGCTGCCTCTCATCTGCCCCTGGAGAACTGGGACCCTGTGCTTTCCTTCCTATGGAAAAGAAACATCCATCTTTCCATGTGCCCATAACCAAAATTCATACTTCCCCTGAAAAATTCCCTATATGCAAGGGTTCTCCCAGACAAAATCTGCCAGAACAGAATGGAGAGCTCTGTCTGGCCTTGGACTCTGGTGGTCACCTCTCATCTCAAGGAAGCCCTAAGGAAAGTATTTGGGCAGATTTGACTACTGGAACATCAATGAGTCTTTCATCCTCTGAAAAACTCAGATGCCGGTCTGATCATGTGTCTTTTTTTTCTCATTGTGTATTATGCATGAAATGCTATTTTCAGCTAAAAAATATTTTTCTTACCACTCTAACAGTGTTATATGACTCAAAGCATGTCCTGTACATATGGATCCAAGTCACCTGTATAAGCAAAGACAATAAAGAATCCAGCAGGAATTATTTGTCTCTGTTTCCAATTTCACAACTCCTCTGGAGCTGGAGGTGCAGCCCCAGCACTTGGGAGGGTTCAAGAGTTGACAAGCTCAGCTCCCACACAAGGAACTTGCAGACCCTGTGGTGCCCCTTTCAGCCTCAGTGCCCAGAGTGTTTCTGCAACCTTCCCCCTGGAGCTGCTGCTTCCCTGCAGCCCCAGCCATGGACAGCAGCAGAACCTGGTGTGTCCTGAGCAGCAGTGCCAGCTCAGGGCTCTGTGGGTAGCAGGGGCTGGGCCAGCAGCACAAGTCAGCCCGGCCAGCCAGGACATGTTCAGCTGGGGAAAGGGATACCCAGGGAGAGGAGCAAGGGAGTGTTTCTGAACCTGCAGGAATGCAGAGGAAGCTGCTGCTGCAGCACCAGCTCTGCCAGGCCCCTCTGTCCCTGCCCAGGGCTGCTGTGCAGGCCAGGGGAGAGAGAGGGGCTGGCTCTGAGCAGGCAGAGGCAGCCTGTGCTGGCCATCTCCTGGAGCCAGGACCATCAGTTCTGCACTGTCACTGAGCTCCATTTCCTCTGCCATGGGGAGCTCCAGCCCTGGGGCTGATGTGGAGGCTGACTTCCCTCTCTGCCCCTCAGCAGCTGCTGAGCCCTTCAAGGGGCCAGGGCTATGGGGTGAGTGCTCCCAGTGCTGGAGCACCCCAGAGTGGGCACTGCCATCAATCTCACACAAAATGGGCTGCTGGGCTGGGCTGGGCTGAGCTGGGCTGAGCTGGCCAGAAGCTGGGCTAGACTGGGAAGTACCCAGGAGATAAAACCCACTTGTGTCAGCCGAGCTGTTTGACTCTGCAGGGCCAGGACACATTCCAGCAGGTGTGTGGTGCTGTACCAGTCTCCTGGCAGGGATCTCACACAGGCAAATGCAGCACTGAGGAGGTTAGTCTGTGGCCTTGGTGGCATGGCCAGCCTGAGAAGGTGCCCCAGGCAGGACTTTGAGCATCCCTCCAACCTCTTCCATCAGCCACTTTCAGACCTGGGCACTCCTCCCAGTTTCTTGATCTATTTGTTCTGTGGTTATCTCCTTTCTCCTGCTGATTTCAGCACCGCTGTAGGGGCAGCATCAGCCCTGCCCAGGCTCCCTCTTCACTCAGCCCTTGGCAGACGCCAGAGCAGGGCTCTCTGTCATCCCTGGCATGGGTGGGTGGTGGGACTGGACACTGAGGTCTGGAGTGGACACTCTGGTGGGGAATGTGCCCACCCAAAACACTGCCTGAGCTGTGCCGCATCTGGTGAGGGGGATGTGGGGCCTCTGCTGGCCAGGGTGGCTGTGCTGCCTCAGGGACAAATGCCAGGCATGAGCCACGGCACAATGACCAGGAGGAGGATTTCATAAATCTGACCTCAGTGTGTGTTCATGTGTTTAGGAAAGCGAAAGCTCAGCTGGAGCTGATGGAGGCTGCAGGCAACATCCAGGGCAAAGTCAATTCAGTCACTGTGTTTGCAGTAAATGGCTGCAAAAGGAACAACCTGCTGCTAAATGAGGCAGGAAGGGGCAAATCTAGGATCATAGAATGGCTTGGGATGGAATCCTAAAGATTCTCCAGTTCCAATCTCCTGCCATGGGCAGGGACAGCTCCCACTGGACCAGATTGCTCCATCCAACCTGGCCTGAACTCCTCCAGAGGTGGGGAGTCTGCAGCCTCTCTGGGTAACCTGTGCCAGGGCCTCACCATCTTCACTGGGAAGATTTCTTCCCAATGTCCCATCTAAACATGCCCTCCTTCACCTCATGGCCATTCCCCCTTGTCCTGTCACTCCAGGCCTTTGTTGGAAGTCCCTTTCCAGCTCTCTCAAAGCCCATTTTGATGCTGGGATGGGCTCTAACATCTTCCTGAGCCTTCTTGTGCCCAGGCTCTCTCAGCCTGGCCCCAGAGCTGAGGGGTTCCAGCCTTCCAATGTCCACTGTGACACTGCAGGGTTCCTGTAACCAAGGGTCCATTGTCACACTCTGGAGCCATGGAGACCCTTGTGACACTGGGGTGTCCCATGGAAACAAGGGACTGTTGTGATACAGCAGTGCCTCATGGAACCAAGGAAAGCATTGTGACACTGCAAGGGGTCATGGAATCAAGGAACCCATGTGACAGAGGGGTCACAAGGGTCTAATGTGACATTGTGGGGCCTCAAGGAGCCCAAGGGCCATTCTGACACTTCAGGGCCTCCTGAAAGCAAGGGGATCATTGTGGCACTTCCAGGTCTTGTATAACCAAAGGGCAGAGTGGCACTGCAGAGCCTCATAAAACCAAGGGCCATTTTAAAGCTGCAGAGCCAAGCAGAACTTTGAGACACTGTGGGGCCTGATTGAACTGATGAGAATATTGTGACACAGTGAGACCTTATGGAAACAGGGATCCATTGGGACATTTGAGGACTCCTGTAAGCAGGAGTCCAACTATGACACTGCAGAGCCAAGGAGATCATGATGACATTACAGGGTCTCATGGAACCACTGTGACACTGCTACAAAAAAATCAGAAAAAAAAAAAAGAAACTGATCAACACCAAGGGAGCAGTAAGAAGCAGCATTCTTTATTCAGCCAGAGGCACAAGGGGAGAATAGCTCCTCCCAAAGGTGTGTGTGCTGAGTACAGGAAAGTTCCTGCATACAGACTGTCTTTTATATGTTCAATGATTGTCCCAGAATACACATACAAATGATAATCCATTCCCTGAAATCATCAACATATATTCCATCCACTTCACAGATTTGTTGTTATGTTCTGGAGGTCTCTTTGGTGGTCTCTGGTGGCTGGTAATGCCAGTCACATCTGACTGCTCAAAAACTGCTAAAAGTTGGCACAACGGCAGCTGGTCTCTTTCCAATTGTCCTCACACAATGGGCATTGTGTAGTTGCATGGGCCAGTGGGTTTTGAAGAACAAGCTTTGTGTGTGCTCACCAGGTAGAGATGGTTTTTTTATAAGGTAACATCCCCCCTTTGAGGCTTGTGAAGATTCTCTTCAAGCCTTCCTAAGCCTCACATCAGTGTCTGCTGGAATTCCATCTTTCCCCATTCCCCAGTAGCCATGCATTTCCCTTCTCCAACATTGCTCCCCAGCACAGCCATGGAGGCTCTTTGGACTCTTGGCTTTTCCTGCAGCCATCAAGGCCAGCTGAGCTCTGTCCTTGCCACAGCCAGCGCTGCCCAGCGCAGGCAATGCACAGAAATTCCTTGTGTGTGCCTGGCCTTGCTGTCAGCCCCAGCAGTGGCTCCGTGGCCCCTTTGTGCTCCCTTCCCCAGCCATGGTGGCACAGCCCCTGTGCAGCCCAGCCCAGGACAGGAGCATTGCGGGTGGGAATGGCCCCTGTGCCGTGGTGCCCACAGCAGCCCTGGGGCTCTGTGCCCCATGGCCTCCCTGCTGGGCAGCCTCTGCCAGCTCCTGCACAGCCCGTGGCACCTGTGGGCTGCACTGACAGCCTTGCCCCGGGCTCTGCCGGGCTCTGGGCCAGCAGAGAGGCCGGGCAGGGCTGGCCATGGCCGGGAACAGGTGCTGAGCCCTGAAGGAGGATGGAGCTGGGCCACAGCCAAACTCAGCCCAGGGCAAACCTGGGCTCAGCAGCCGGGGCTGGGGACAGAGGCTGGCACTGACAAATGTCCTGGCCCCCTCCCTGCTCTGTGCATGCCACCAAGGGCACAGAGCAGCCTCCTCTCAGGGCCACTTGCCTGTTTCCAATCCCTTCCCCAGGCGCTGGCCCTGCCCCACAAGGGCTGGGCTGAGTCCTGCCCCTGCACGCTCAGCCAGGCTGAGATGGACACTGCTGCTTTCTCTGGCAGGCTCTCTCAGGCCAGCCCAGCTCCCTGCAAGCTGTGCCAGCTGCCCTGAGCTCTGTGCAGCACCAAGGGCCTCTCCCCAGCACAGCCCAGCCGGCTCTGGCCCCACAGCTCTGCTCAGGGCAGGGGGCTCTGGGCAGTGGCCCCACGGCCTCAGCCCCTGGCAAGGGCACAGCAGCAGCTGCAGCTCAGACAGGACTCAGCCCCAGCCATGGGCAAGGTGCTTGGCCAAGGCAAAAGGAGGCTCCCTGTGTGCCCTGCTCCATTCTCCCTGAGCTCCTGAGAGCTCTGCAGCCCCTGCTGCCATCCCATCTGTCCAGGCCAGCACAACAGCCCCGGCCTTGGGGCTCTCCAGAGCTGCTCCTGCTCCAGGCCCAGGGCCCATCCCAGAGCTGGGGCAGGCACAAAGCTGTGCCCATATCTGTTCATTCCTGCTCTGATGAGGATGGATCATCAGCCACTTGGAGGATGCTGATGAATGTTACTTTTCCAGAGGCCTCTTCTTTCTTGAGCACTTCAGTTCAGGAATCCAGTGCCAAAGACTCATGAACATTTCTTCAAAACACCCAAACAAAAAACACCTCTGGGAATAATCTAAGTTTTCAACTCTGCTGTGGTTAATTAGACAAATTTCAGAAGTGTATTCCAAGTGAATATACTTTATTGGAAGCAATGCCTAGAGAACTCTTTCCTTGGGTTTTTTCTTGTTTATAGAAGGATATAAGCAATGTCCAAAATTATATTGACCCCCTGCACCTTTTAATGCAGTCTGAATGAATATGAAAATCAATAACTTGGTCTCCACACCCTCCCCACCATTTCTCTCATCCAACCCCTCGGACTACTATGGTTCAGGAACAGTGTGGCCAGCAGGAGCAGGGCAGTGATTCTTCCCCTGTGCTCAGCACAGGTGAGGCTGCATTTCGAGTGCTGTGTCCAGTTCTGGGTCCCCCAATCTAGGAAGGACATGGAGGGGATGGAGCATGACTGGAGAAGGGCAACAAGGCTGGTGAGTGGTCTGGAAAACCAGACCTGTGAGGAGTGGCTGAGGGAGCTGGGGTTGTTTATCCTGGGGAAAATGAGGCTCAGGGGAGATCTCATCACTCTCCACAGCTCCCTAACAGGAGGGTGCAGCCGGGAAGCAGTGACAGGACAAGAGAACACAGCTACTGAGCTACTAGGGGTCGTATAGGCTGGACATTAGGAAATATTCTTCACAAAAAGGGTCACTGAGCATTGGAAAGAGATGCCCAGGGAGGTGGGTGCATCATCGTCCCTGGAAGTCTTTCAGGATTGACTGGATGTGGCACTGAGTGTTTTGGTCTGGGTGACAAGGTGGTGTTGGGTCACAGGTTGGGCTTGATGTTCTCAAAGATCTTTTCCAGCTTGGGTGATTCTGTGATGATTGTGACATTGCAGGGTCCTGGGGGAGCAAGGGGCCATTGTGACACTGCAGAGCCTTGTGGAACTGAGAGGATGGAAGAACAATGGACTCATTCAGTATGGGCTACCCTGTGTGTGTTCATAACAACAAAGATGGTTTGGTGTTCCTTGAAACATCCTGTTTCCACCTGATCCTCAGGGTAACAATCTCCACATACAATAGTCCATAAATCTTCCCACCTTTTGGCCAGAAGCCACTCGCTTTGGGAAAGGACTATAAAAGTGACTTTCTCAGAGGAGACCCCCGAGATCTCCCCAGATGGCAACAGACATCTATTGGCTGCTCCACGAGGATTCGTCTGCCCGTCTTGGTAGCTATAATCCCGACCCCCTTCTCTCTCTCTCTCTCTCTGTCCCACTATCGCATTTTGGTTGGCACTAAATAAAGTGCATTTTTGTAGAAGTAAGCTGGTTTTGTCCCCTGCTGTGTCTTTTGTGCTCTGAGATCCATAAAAGAACCAGTCACGACTCCCGCTCGGGTTGGGTGGACCCTGACATTATTTGGCAGATTCGGCAATTGGATTCTCTATACTGGAGGAGTTGAGGTTTTCTGTGCACTTTGTACCAGGGGAAGACCTGTGCCATTTCAGCCGCACCCAGCCTGTCAGTGCCGTAAGGACTGAACAGTGTTAGAAAGCAAGGGAGGTGGTATTGGGTTCTTCCTGCAATCTGCACACAGACCCAGGTGGATAATCAACTCCATTTCAGTTATCGGAGAATTTTTGAAAGGATCTCAACTGAGCAAAAGATGGGACTTGTGTTTTTTGTTGTTTGCTGCTTGGTGTAGTGGAGGAGACAACCATTGTGCAACTAAAGAGATCCTCCCAAGCAGTTTGGTCTCCTCAGCCACCCAGGGAAGAGAGGGGGTTGTCCCCAGCAGAAGTCTGGGTGTCAAGTGTTGACCTCCCTGAAGTGGTTTATCCCCCTCGCACATAATCGTAACTCAGAGGTTACAGTTGTTGTATAATTATTGTTTTTGACTACTTGGGATCGCGAAGAGACAAGTGGTTTTTGTAGTTAAGTTAGTACCTCCCAAGTAGTGTGTCTCTTCACCCACTCCAGGGAAGAGAAGGGATTCACAGTTTCAGCTGTGCGTTTTGTGTAACTTTAAGTGTGTCTCCCTGAGAGTGGTTTTGGTCCATTCATAAAAATGTCTGAAAATGATAAAGCTGCATTTTATGCTTTACTAGCTAAGTACAATGCCAGACCCTCCCAAGGGGGGGAAGACTGGGCACACAGTAATTAGCTTAATTTAGAAAACGTGATTGATAGAATACATTCTTTGCAACATGAAATGAAATTCAAACTGAATAAGAAAAATAAAACCATACTTTGCTCAGTTCTAGGCGCTTGTCTTTCAGCTGCTGTAGAATCTTGTTTCAGACGAGTGAGTGAAGAAAACACAGTGATTGACTCCTTGCAAAACCTGTTGGAAGCTTTGCAAAAACTATTACAGGAGGAAAAAAATCAGGTAGAAACTCTGCAAAACCAACTAGAGCAGGAAAGAAATCACAACTATTTGCTACAACTATCACATGCCTCACAACATGCAGATACACCTAATGAAACAGAAGAAAAGGAAACATATCACATAAAGCAGATATACCCACAGAGAGAATTAGTACACATACAAAAATGTGGGGAAAATTGCTGCTCTAAAATGAGACCTCTGGTTAAAACGGAATATAGATACCTGAACGACGCGGATTTTGACCCTCCCATAACCTCCAAAGAAATCCCATACACTGCTACTGAATTGGCCAAATTAAAGAAAGAATACTCACGTCTCCCACAAGAATATGAGACCGAGTATGTTTTTAGAGTTTCACTCACTGGAGAAGATCAAATTAAATTAAGTGAACAAGAAGCCAGTGGGTACTGAGGGCCCAGAGTTTTCTTAACAACTGGAAATGCTCATGTTCCATGGTCTCTGACACAGCGTGCAGCCTACTGGGCTGGGGGACTTAGCCCCCTAGAAAGAGGGGATCCTCTAGCCATAACTGGCACCCCAGACCAACTCTTAAAAAACATTCAAAAAGCTGCCTGCTTGCAAATTATACATTAAATAAAATTCACTGCTGGCCATAAATCACCTATGCAATTACCTGTAAATGTAAAACAATTCCCTCTTATCTCTGGTGCCAAAGTAGAGATCAAACCGGTTATACAGGACTTGCAAAACTCCCCTGTATGGCAAATCCAAAAACCCAAACCTGACACTGTAGCTGTGTACCAATACAGAGATGATGTATTGATAGGAGGAGAAGGAAAAGAAGAAGTGAGGGATGTGCAACAGAAAATTATTTTCCACCTAGAAAGCCCTAACTTGCAAATTGCCTCAGAGAAAATTCAAAAAGCTTCTCAGGAAATGAAATTTTTGAAGACAGACACTACTGGGACTGCCCCCCCTGACAGGGTGGCCCAGAAATCCTCAGTAACAGAAGGAACTGTAAAAAGTCTGGCAATAACAGAAACTGAGAACTTGGGCAACAGCGATGACAAACCTGCCTCAGTAATTAAAGTAGCCTCTGGTTTCTCCCCCAAACAATCTTTGTTCACTAATTCTTCATTCACTAATGCTTCTGCTGAGAAAAATCATTGCTGGGGGACGGGGTGACTCTTGGGTTGGGGTGCTGATGGTTTTTCGGGCTGTTTTCCAGCTTGAAGTGCAGAGTGCCTCCTTTGTTTGCAACTACACTGACTCTTATGCTGTGTTTAAAGGAGGTACAGAGTGGCTTCCTTCTGGGCAGCAAAATGATTGGGAAGTTAACAGAATTTCTGTCTGCATAGTTCCATCATTTTATCCTCCTGCCTCTTTGTGGCAGATTCTGTTGTGTTCACTTTTCACAGAATAACACCATGGAACGTGAAGATTAATTGCTGAATCCCTCATCAAACCTGTATACAGTTACAGCACAGAACCTTACAGCTGTGTTTTATTTTGTGAAAATTCAAAATCAAAATTGAACTGTTGTACAATTTCCCCAAAAAATTATGTGTGGGAAAAACAATACAAAATACAAAAGGGAACTCAATGTTAATCTTGTAACACCTACTACCCAACCACTGGTTATACTGAGCCTGAAAATTTTTGAAATTGGACCTTGGATAATTCGGAAAACTGGCCAACAGCAAATATTGTTTAATTCGGCATGGTCTTTTAAACAAGTCAAATTGCCAATGCAAAACAATGTCTCAGTAATTCAGCCAGCTTTTTCACCTTTTCTTGGGGTGGACAAACAACCTGGTTGCGAAACCAGGAGGATCCTTTCAAGAAACAAACGAGACATAACCAGTGTTGTGGGAACAGGATTGGGAATTTTAAATAGCATTGATTCAGAAGTACTAATGAACAAATTAGTTGCCACCACCAGAGACCTGACCAAATTGAAACAACCTCTGCAGTCCTCTTTAACAGCCCTAGGGACGCAACAGTGGTTATTATCAAACATTTTACCAAATTGGGAAAAGGCAAATGTAAATGATCACAAATTGATAATTGATGCTCTTGCTACTGCTCAAAACAACATCTCTTTTGCCCTCAGCTGTATCCAGGCACAGCTTTGGATGCAAACAGTTGTTGCCTCAATTATAAGGGAAGGGGAAGAAGGCATCTTCCCTGCTGAAATCCGGACAATAATTTGGGACAATGCTAATGATTTTGAAAGGAAATTTCAGTCCTGGTGGAATTTGGTAAACTTTACCTACAACCCCAGCACAAACACAGCCACAGCCTTTGTGTTGACAATACGCAACACTTCAGTGCATTTGATACACCCCATCATTGCATTAGGATTGAATCACGATGGAACTATTCTCTATCCTTTCGAGCAGAGAGAATGGGCCCGTCAAATTGGTGAGAAATGGCAAACTCTTAATTTGGAATCTTGTGTTGTTCAGGAGCAACAGGGTTTCATTTGTGAAAGCAATGCCATTGTGGCCCAAGACATCTGTTTAGACACAGAGCAAAATATCTGTCATTTTGAAATACACCTTGATGAGACTCCTGCAACAGTGCTGGTGTACATAGGAAATGGATGTGTGTGTGTAAGAACTGCTTGCAACTCAGTGTTTGTAGAAAATGTAACAGTGAATCTAAAAAATCATTTAAATTTTTGTGTTTGTAATTTTACCACAATCATGGGCTGTGACTTTTCTTATACTGTTCCAGTTATGTCTCATCACCTTTTGCAATCCAATTTTACACTGATTCATCAGTTAGTGCCTGCTCCCATCGGGATGAACCTCACTTTGATTAAACAATTGCTGCTTCACCAGGACTTAATTGGAATCTTGGAAAAAATCAAGAAAAATGGACAGAAGACCCCGGTGACAGTTCATCACGATGTGAGAGAAATACATCAGGTTTTAGAAAGGGTAAAAGGGGTTGCTGAACTCAGGTGGTGGGATACTCTTTCTGGGTGGTCACCTACTGCTACCGGTGTCCTAAACAAATTGTGTCATCCCATTGTTGTGCTTTTGATTTTGGTTTCAATCAGTTTTGTTTTGTCAGTAATTCTATACATCCTGAATTGGAGAATGGTAAAACGGCTGACACAATGGGCATCAACAATGGAAACACATAATTTGATCACTACTCCATCTGCTAAAGATACCCCTAAAGTTATTGACACCAGACAAATTACATGAGCAGTGAAAGTCAGGCCTTTAACAGCAAACTGATTAAAATTGTTTGTTAGTAGTTATGATTGGTATGATCAGTTTTAGTAATGTTAAGCTTCTTATTAAAATGGTTTTGGAAAATAATGGTTTTAATAATAAAAACATATTATAATGGATACTGATTTGCTTTAATTTTAATTGCTTGAATTTTAATTGTTTGAATGTTATTTTATTAATTAATTTTGATTCTAATTGTTAGAATTTAAATTGTTTGAATGTTATTTTATTGAATAACTTTGATTCTAATTGTTAGAATTTTAATTGTTTAAATGTTATTTTATTGATTTTGTTCTAATTGTTTGAATTATAATTGCTTGATTTTAATTGTTTAGATGTTATTTTATTGATTAATTTTGATTCTTTAAAGCTAATAACATTGTGATTTGTTTGAAAATTTATTTTAATCAATTTTGTTGTGATTATTTTTCACTATTTTCCTGTTTATTTTCCTTCCTTTTCCTTTTCCTTTTCCTTTTCCTTTTCCTTTTCCTTTTCCTTTTCCTTTTCCTTTTCCTTTTCCTTTTCCTTTTCCTTTTCCTTTTCCTTTTCCTTTTCCTTTTCCTTTTCCTTTTCCTTTTCCTTTTCCTTTTCCTTTTCCTTTTCCTTTTCCTTTTCCTTTTCCTTTTTCCCTTTCCTTCTTATCCCCGGGTTTTGGTTTTCCCTTTTCCTATTCCCGGGATGTGCTACCAAGGGCGGGTCCTGAAGATGCTACTATGTCACAACATGATGCTGATGGAGTTTCTCAGCGACGCTCCTTGGTCACAGGGTGATGTGAGAGTCCGTCTGAGCCTCTCGTCTGTTTCTGCCCAACGACCCTCGCCTGAGGCCTGCGCTGGCCAGGGATGGGAGGAACGCCAAGTGACTGTTCCGCAGGTGATGCCTACCAGGACTGAGTTCACATGACTAGTCACGGGCGCTGACTCAACAAGCTCCCACAGATGAGAGACAATGGACTGGTCAGTATGGGCTGCCCTGCGTGTGTTCATGACCACAAAGATGGTCTGATGTGCCTTGAAGTGTCCTGTTTCCACCTGTTCCCCCGCGTAACGAGCTCCACATACAATAGTCCATAAATCTTCTCACCTTTTGGCCAGAAGCCACTAGCTTTGGGAAAGGACTATAAAAGTGACTTTCGCAAAGGAGACCCCCGAGATCTCCCCAGACAGCAACAGACATCTATTGGCTGCTCCACGAGGATTCGTCTGCCCGTCTTGGTAGTTATAATCCCGACCCCCCTTTCTCTCTCTCTCTCTCTCTCTCTCTCTCTCTCTCTGTCCCCCTATCGCATTTTGGTTGGCACTAAATAAAGTGCATTTCTGTAGAAGTAAACTGGTTTTGTTCCCTGCTGTGTCTTTTGCGCTCTAAGATCCATAAAAGAACCAGTCGCGACTCGCTCTTGAATTGGGCGGACCGTGACAGTATTACATGTTTGCAAAATTTTCCCAATACAATACAATTTTATTAAATGGTCTAGCCCTGACCCCATCCAATCCATAAGTGCCAACGTGTCACCCAACATGGATGACAGGGAGAAGAAGGAGGAAAAGGTGTCCACCCCCCAAATTCTCCATCTTGGCCACGTATCCCTTTTCATAAACATTCCCAAAAGTCTATTTATCTATGTTCTAACAATCTAATTTACACTTCACTAATTTTGGCAGCTTGTTTCCATTCTCCTTGTGCTGACAACTTCCCCCAGGGGTTAGAATTCAGCACCTGTGACACCAGGGTCTCACTCAGAGTCGTTGAGACCCTTGCCAGGGGGGTTTTGAGACCGCCCAGGAGGCCAGGGGTACGCCCTGGGCTCCCATAGGACAGAGAGTGCTGCCCAATCCTGGGCACCTTCCCGAGGGCTCGCAGGGGTCACACTTCAGGTGCCTCATTCTCGGCACCGAGTGGGGACATTATGGGCTCCTGGAGACCTGGCACGGCCATGGGCACCCCTTCCCACAGCTCTGGGCTGACACCCCGTGTCCTTGGAAGCCTGGGAGTGCTGGGTTCAATTCCAGGGATGCTGCCCAGCTCTGAGTCTTGCAGCCTCCCCTGTACCCCAAAACACGAGGGCCAAAAGGGACCCCCTTGTTGAAGTCACCACCCCTCAAACCCAGCTGCAGAGCAGGAAAAGGAGGAGATGCCAACAAACAGGAGGGGAGATGCCCACAAAACCAGCATCCTGTCTGGCTTTCAGGGTCTTCAGCCTGTCCCAGTGCTCCACAATAGTTGGGGCTTGAGTTGATTCCTTGACTCTCTCATATTCCTTTTCTCCAATTATGAGACATAATTGAGGCTTCTCCTGGAGAAATGCTGGGGAGCACAAAGAAGGAGCTCAGTGGCACAGAGACCTCAACAGCTCTTGGTGTTCCCTAGGCTGCCTGAGCTGCCCACTTGGCCACCAAGCCAGACCAGAGCAATGCAGGAATCACTGGTGAAGCCGTGGGGACCTGGCTCTCTCGTTTTGGGGCAAGGCCGGAAGGGAAAGTACGGTGCAAGTGGCACCAGGCTGGGATACAGGGGGAAGGATTCCCAGGGGTAGCCAGGGCACACAGCCAATCCCTGCTCCCAGAGATTCTGGGATGCTGCACTGACAGCCATTCCCCAAAACCCCTCAGGATTCAGGCACAGTCCTACATGAGGTCCCGGATCAAGTCCTCGGTGATGATTCTGGTGGTCTTTGGTTTGTATGTCATGGAGGGTGTGATCCCTTAGGATCTTTAGGCACATCCTGAAGGGTCACAATGGGGCAGCTGGTGTTAGTGCTGTTTGGGAAAGGTTGATGTGAGGGATCCAAAACCCCCACACTCAGCTCTCCCTGAACACTCACTGATCCTGGGAGGAGCTCTGGACCCTCGGGGGCAGGACAGAAGGGGCCGGAGGGATTGGGGGTCAGAGGGAGATCCCAGCTGAGATCCCCAGGGGAGAGACCTTGGGAATGACGGACGGAAATCCCAGTGGGTGAAGCTGCTGATGGAGGGGGAGGAGCCCCCGGCACGGAGGGACCAGGACCCTGTGCCAGCAGCCGCGGCTGCCATGGCACTGCCAGTGCCGGCGCTGTCGTAGAGTGTGGGAGGTGTGACAATGTCCCTGAGCAGACTGTCACAATGTGATGGAACCAACGGCTGGGATGTGTCTGAGCCCATCGTGACAGCGTGCCTGAAGCCACTGTCGTGACATGTCGGGAGTGACTATTGCCAGGCAGCTTCCCCAGCAGCTCCCGGGACTCACGGGATGTCCTGGAGCAGATATGGGATAGAGGGCAGGGGGTGGGTGTGGAAACTCCAGAAGCTGGGAAGGGCAAATCCAAGGGATGGCAGAGATGAAATTCCTGCAGCCAAGAGGAGCCCGAGGCTGCGAGAGGAACAGCCCTGCAGGGAGGAAGGAGGGGCACGAGGGGCTCCAGAGATTCCCTGGCAGCCCGTGGGGGTCCCCGGGGAGCAGAGACTCCCCTGCAACCCTGCAGGAGCCCCTGGCAGAGCAGGGGGTGCCCAAAGGGGCTGTGATCCCGTGGGAATCCCCTGCTGGAGCACTTCGGACAGAGCTGCAGCCCATGGGAAGGACTCGTGCTGGACAAGTCCCTGGAGAAGGGTCTCCCTGGAAAACAGGGACCCCACCTTGGCTGAGCAGCGGCAGAAAAATCCTGTGCTGAACTGCCCGGGAACCCATTCCCAATTCCTTGTGCAGATGGAGAGAGGAGAGCCTGGGAATGAGTTTGTGTGTTAAGAAGGGTTTTTTGACTTCTCCTTATCCTGCTCTGATCTTATCAGCAATAAATTAAATGAAAATCGCTGATTGTGAGCCTGTTTCTCCCGTGGCAGGATTTGATGAGCCATCTCTCCTGGTGCTTGTCTCAAACTAGGAACCCTTAGTTCAATTTTTTCTCCCTCTTCAGTTGCAGAGG
>NW_027635948.1:0-99745 GCF_903797595.1 Erithacus rubecula | reverse complement strand
TGTCTAGGGTGTCATCTTGTTGCACTACTTCTTAGTAACATCCAGTTAGACAAGGACTTTTTCTAGCAGTTGCGATTTTCTAGCTGTCTGGTATTAGTTGTGCTTATGTATTAGGTGTCACTTTGCTATTCTTGAGGCGTTTTGTCTGGATTGGACTTCCACTGAAGAGGTGTTTCTTGGGAGTTTGGAAAACTTTGCATATGGGTCAGCGTCTTTTGATTGACAGGAGCAGCAGCAGGCGGCCGGAAGTGAGGGGAGGGACAGGGCGGAAGTAGGAAGTGATTGACCAGAACTGGGATTAATTGGGAGTACAAACAAGGGAACCGGGGATACAGAACATGCACATCAAGAACGAAAGCTTATCATTTTAACAGAGGGGACAGCTCTTAAAAATTACTTTTAACCATTCAATATTGTTGTTTACTATTTGTAACCCTTAATTTATGGCTGCTGAACTTCTTTATTTATCTCATTGCTCAGCTGCTCCTTTTGTAATTCTTTGCTGCTCTGAACTTAGAAAATGACACTGATTCCTTCTGTTGGTGTCTGTGTCTTTGGTGCTGACCTTGCCCCACTGGGAAAACCCAAATTGGCATAGTCCTGGCTGGATCACAGCAAAATGTCATTTTTAAATGTCATGTGCGGAATCAGAGCCATGTGGAATTGCTGGATGCAAAGGCCTTCCCTAGAGTTGCTGTCTCTACAGTGGGCTGAGGTCAGAGCAGCCTGTGAGCAGTGGGGCAGTCAGTTAAAAGAGGCTGAACCACTGGATATCTTAAAATGCATCCAAAAACTGCATATGGAAAAAGGAGAAGAACTTGTGGGTTTGGGATGATGAGGATGGATTTTGTTAAGAGCATATTGGAAACAGCACCAACAGAAGGAACAGTTTATGTTGGAACACTCCCACGTGGAGCCACAGAAAAAGTTTTAATCTTGAGCTTGAAATTCTTTGTGCTAGTGAAACAACAATGATATAATATTATATATGTGTGTATCTATTAATTATAATCAGATAATATATTTATTTGTAGATCAAGTAAATAATAATAAATAAATAATAATAATGCTGACAATACTAATGTGTTAGCTCTGGTTGCTCAGGGATGTAACACTAAATACCCTACAGAAAAGCATTAACAAGGACATGAAGGTCACTGGTAAAAGTTGTGAGATTGTTTATAAGGAATAAAGGAGGGAGGGATGAAATTGGCTGTTTAATGGGATTTGCTGATACTGTGATATGGAATGTGTTGTCTCTTGCTGTGGAAGAGACAGTGATGGAGACTGCTGGGTTTTTCACATACCAGACTATCCACAAGCTGCAGGACTGGTTGAACAGATGAATGTTTGTTAAGAGAGCAGTTGAAAAAATGAGGAGATGAGAGCCTGTCCTGATGGAAAACCCATTTCCAGATGTGCTCCATACCCTTAACAATGGGGCAACAGGAAAATGGAAAGCCCCTGGGTGTGCATGGCTGCACCAGTTTGCAGCCATAGCCAGTGAGACTTGGACTTGCTGGGAAATTGTTCTGGGTGTGATGGCCCTGACAGGGACCCCCAGAGGCTGCAGGGATGCACTGGGATGCACTGGAATTATTTAGGATAAATCAGAAGCAAATGAGAGTTCTCAGTACAGAAAGAGGAATTCTGATTCCTCCAGGACATTTTGGTTGGAGAACTGCCCACTGGAGCTTGGCCTTGCAAAGTGTTCCTGTCACAGGAACAGTAATTGCTGCAGATTGTCAAGGAGAAATCAAAGTAATCCTTTTCAACCATAGTGAGCAAGATCAGATTATGTAGCCCCATGGCACAGTAACACAATTATTGATATTCCAGTTTTGAAACCAATAGTGTGAAAAGGAGCTGCACCTCAAATCAGTACTGTTTGTGGAGATAGAGGGTTTGGATACAGCAGCTCTAATAATGGAGCCAGAGTGTGGGTGCAGAGGCCAAATGGCCTCCTGAGCCAGCTGGAGGAACAGCTCTGAGCAAAGACAGCACTGTCTGAATCCTGAAACCTGGGCAGGAGCCATGGGAATGTGTCCCTGCAGCCAAGTGCTCTGTGTGAGAACAAGTGGATGTTATGGGATGTTGTTTTACAGATCCTGCCAGACCAAATCTCCCTGTTTGCCCCAAGGGCCCCTTTGGAAAATGCTCTGACCCACGGCACTCCATGTGAAGGCTGGTGTGGCACTGAGAGACTTCCACAGGAATTCCAACCAGGAGCCTGGGTGCCCTCAGGGGCTGGGACCCAGCCCTCCCCAGCTGGAGGGGAAAGGACCCACCAAGCCTTGTCAGGCACAGGCAGCATGGTACAGCTGAGCAGCAACGGACCTGGGGACATTATTCTGGAATTAAAAAGGCACCACATCCATGGACAATGGAATTATTGTTCCTGAGTCGGATGAGATGGAGGAAAAAGGATGAGCAGCCTTGTCACTAAAGTGCTGCTTGTGTCTGTGAGTTGCATCTTGAGAGTCAGCCAGAACCTTTGTTTGCCAGAGACACCTCTAGAGTTTCACCAAGGATTAGTCAGGAAATTATGATTAAAATTTAAAGAGTAGCCAAAATACTCAATGTAACTAATTGCTGGGTGTGTTCTCAGCTCATGTTGGGAGGAATGGGGTTCCCTTGGGGCCCCCCCCTGTGGGGTGGCCAGAGCTCTGTCCATGGGCTCTGACTCGTAACAGAGTGAGTGCAGGGACAGTTAAAGAAAACTGTGCTGTGGAACAAAGGAATGCAATTACCAGTTTGACAGGATTCACTCAGGTTTCCCTTCAGTAGAAACTGACCCCTGTTAGAGTTGGAGGGCACAATGTGAAAGGATTTCTGTGCTTTGCCCTCACTGCCAATGTCAGTAGAACAGACAGCCAAAGACTCTTGTTCACCCTGTGCCCGATGTGCACTGCCTCCTCCTGTGGAGTTTATATTAATGAGCTGCATTGATTATTAGAAGAAGTAGAAAATGATACTGTGAAAATGTCCAACAGCACATCCTGTGAGCTCTAGCAAACACAAATGGGGCACTACAGAACTGCCTGGCCTTGGATTATCTGCTTGCTGGCCAAGGAGGAGCCTGGGCTGCCGTGGGACAGGAATGTTGCACTTCTGTCAGTGATGAGTTTGAAGTCCAACAGTCAGGAATCACCTCGATGGAAAGAGCAGTAGAAAAACCGGTACTGCAGCACCAACCCCTCCCCCCTCAATAGTGCTGCCCCCTTGTGGACAAAACCAGTACTGCAGCCTCCAAGCCCCAGAAGTGCTGTCCCCTTGTGGACAAAGCCAGCACTGCAGCTCCCCACCCAGTAGTGCGGCTTCCTTGTGGACAAAACCAGTACCACCGCCCCACCCCCTCACTAGTGCCGCCCTCTTGTGGACAAAACCGGTACTGCAGCCCCCTTCCCCCGGAAGTGCTGTCCCCTCGTGGACAAAACCAGCACTGCAGCTCCCCCTCGCAGTAGTGCTGCTTCCTTGTGAAAAAAACAGGTACTGCAGATCCCCCACCCAGTAGTGCTGTCCGGGTGTGGACAAAAACGGTACTTCTGCCCGCCCTCCCCCTCCCCCATCACTAGTGCTGTCCCCTTGTGGACAAAATGGGTACAGCAGTTCCCCCTCCTTCAGCAGGGCTGCTGCCTTGTGGACCGAACAGGTGTTGCCGACCCCCTTCAGTAGTGCTGCCCCCTTGTGGACAGAACAGGTACTGCGGCACCCCCCCCCAAAAAGCACTAGTGCTGCTTTCTTGTGGCCAAACACGGTAGTGCAACCTCCACCCCAGTAGTGCTGCCCCCTTGTGGACAAAATGGCACTGCAGCTCCCTCCTCAGTAGTGCAGCTTCCTTGTGGACAAAACAGGTACTGCAGCTCCCCCCCGGAGTAGTGCTGTCAACGTGTAGACAAAACCGGTACGGCAGCCCCCTCCTCCTTACTGGTGCTGCCTCCTTGTGGATAAAACCAGCACCCTAGCTCCCCCCCAGTATAGCTGCACCCTTGTGGATAAAACCAATACTGCAGCACCCCCTCCCTTCAGTAGCACAGCTTCCTTGTGGAGAAAACCAGTGCTGCAGCCCCCCCCCCCACCAGCAGTGCTGTCCCCTTGTGCAGAAAACCGGTACTGCAAGCCCCCTTTTCAGTAGTGCTGCCTCCTTGTGGACAAAGCCGTTACTGCCGCTCTCTGTCCTTCAGTAGTGCTGTCCCCTTAGGGACAGAAAAGGTGCTGCAGTCCACCCCCCCCCCCGCTTTCAGTAATGCTGTATCCTTGTGGACAAAACCGGTACTGCTGCCCCCCCCCCCCCCATCACTTGTGCTGTCCCCTTGAGGACAAAAGGGCTACTGGTGCTACCCCCCCTTTCAGCAGTGCTTCCCCCTTGTGGACAGAACAGGTACTGTGGCCCCAACCAGTCATGCTGCTTTCTTGTGGACAGGAGAGGTACTGCAGCCCCAACAAGTAGTGGTGCTTTCTCGTGGACAAAGCCAGTATTGTAACGTTCCCCCAATAGTGGTGCCCCCTTGTGGACAAAACCGGTACTGCAGCCCCACACCGAATAGTACACCCCTCTTGTGCGCAAAACCAGTACTGCACCAACCCCCCTACTAGTCCTGTCCCCTTGCGGAAAAAACTGGTACCGCCGCCCCCCACTCTTCAGTAGTGCTGCTCTCTTTTAGACAAAAACAATACCACAGCAACCCCTTTAAGTAGTGCTGCCCCCTTGTGGACAAAACCGGTACTGCAGCCCCCCCCCCCCTTCGGTATAGTTGCTTCCTTGTGGACAAAACCAGTACTGCAGCCCTCCCTTTCTATTAGTGCTGTCCTCTTGTGGACAAAAGAGGTACTGCGGCTCGCCCCCAAAGTAGTGATGATTCCTTGTGGACAAAATTGGTACTCCAGCCCCCCTTTTCAATAATGCTGCCCCTTTGTGGACAAAACCGGTACAGCAGCCCCCCCCATCAGGATGTCTGTCCCCTTGTGGACAAAAGAAGTACTGAAGCCCCCCCCCCCCCCAGCAGTGCTGATTCCTTGTAAACAAAACAGGCACTGCAGCCCCACACCCAGTAGTGCTGCCCCCTTGTGGACAAAACCGGTACCGCAGGCCCTCCTCCCTCAGTAGTGCTTCCCCTTTGTTGACAAAACCGGTACTGCAGCCCCACCCTCTCATTAGTGCTGCCTCCTTGTGGAGAAAACAGGTACAGCAAGCTCCCACCCCCAGCAGTGCTGACCACTTGTGGAGAAAACCAGTACTGCAGCCCCCCATCCCAGTTGTGCTGACCTAATGTGGACAAAACCGATAGTGCCGCCCCCTGCCCAGTAGTGCTGCCCCCTTGTTGACAAAACCGGTACTGTAGCCCCTTCCTCTTCACTAGTGCTGCCCCCTTGTGCACAAAACTGGTACTTGCAGCCCCCCCACACCAGTAGTTCTGACCCCTTGTGCACAAAACCAGTACCGCAGCCTCCAAACCAGTAGTGCTGCCCCTTTGTGGACAAATCCAGTACAGCAGCCCACACCCCACTCAGTAGTGTTGCCCCCTTGTGGACAAAACCAGTACTGCAGCCCCACCCCCAGTAGTGCTTTCCCCTTGTGGACAAAAACGGTACTGGCCACCTACCCCCAGTAGTGCTGTCCCTTTGTGGACAAAACTGGTACCGTCGGCCACCCCCATCAGTAGTGCTACCCTCTTGTGGACAAAACTGGTACTGCAGCCCCCCTACATGTAGTGCTGCATCCTTGTGGACAAAACAGGTACTGCAGCCCCCCTACATGTAGTGCTGCATCCTTGTGGACAAAACAGGTACTGCAGCCCCAACCCAAATTGTGCTGCCCCTTTGTGGACAAAACTGGTACTGCAGTCCCCCCCCCAATAGTGCTGTCCCCATGTGGACAAAACCCGTACTTCAGCCTCCCACCCCCAGTAGTGGTGACCCGTTGTGGACAAAACCGGTACTGCAGCCCCCCTCTACACTAGTGCTGCCCCTTGTAAACAAAACCGCTACTGCAGCCCCGCCTCCCTCAGTAGTGCTGATGTGTTGTGGAGAGAACCAGTACTGCAGCACCCCCGCCCGGTAGTGCTGCCCCCTTGTGGACAAAACCGGTACTGCAGCTCCCCCTTTTCAGGAGTGCTGCCCCTTTGTGGATAAAACCGATCCTACAGCCCCCCCCCCCTTCAATAGTGCTGTTCCCTTGTGGACAAAATAGGTATACAGCCCATCCCTTAGAAGTGCTCTCCCCTTGTGGATAAAATCGGCACTGCAGTCTCCCCACCAGTAGTGCTGTATCCTTGTGGACAAAAAAGGTACTGTAGCCCCCTGCTCCTCACTCGTCCTGCATCCTTTTGGACAAAACTGGTACTGCCGCCGCCCCCATCCCTTCAGCTGTACTGCCCCCTTGTGGACAAAAGTGGAACTGCAGCCCTCCACACAAATAGTGCTGCTCCCTTGTAAACAAAACCGGTACTTCAATCCCCCCCCCCCCCCCCCAAGTAGTGTTGGCCCCCTTGTGGACAAAACCGACACTGCACCCCTCCCCCAGAAGTGCTGCCCTATTGTGGAGGCAAGCGGTACTGCTGCCCTCTCCCCCGGTTGTGTTGCCCCCTTGTGGGCAAAACTGGTACTGCAGCCCGCCTTCCACTCAGTAGTGCTGCCCCCTTGTGGAACAAACATGCACTGCAGCCCCTCCTTCCTCACTAGTACTGCCCACTTGTGGGCAAAACTGGCATGGCAGCCCACCTCCAGCAGTGTTGACTCCTTGTGTACAAAACCGGTACTGCACCACCCCCCCAGTAGTGCTTTCCCCTTGTGAACAAAATTTGTACTGCCAGCCTCCCCCCTTCCAGTAGTGCTGCCCCCATGTGGACAAAACGGGTACTGCAAACCCCCCTTTCAGTAGGTCTTCCCCCTTGTGGACAAACCCGGTACTGTAGCCCTGCTCCTCCTCTCAGTAGTGCTGCCCCGTTGTGGACAAAACAGGTACTGGAGCCCACCCCCCCCACAAGTGCTGCCCACTTGTGGACAAAACCGGCATTGCAGCCTGCCCACCAGTAGTGTTGTAACCTTGTGAACAAAACAGGTACGGCAGCTCCTCCCTCCAGTAGTGCTGTCCTCGTGTGGTCAAAACCGGTACTGCAGCTTCCCCCTCCTCACTAGTGCTGCCCCCTTGTGGAAAAAAAATGATACTGCAGCCCCTCTCTCCTCACTAGTGCTGTCCCCTTGTGAACAAAACCGGTACAGCAGGCCCCCACCCTTAACAGTGCTGCCCCCTGGTGGACAAAACTGCTACTGCACCCACTCTCTTCCCTCAGTAGTGCTGACCTGTTGTAGACAAAACCGATACTGCAGGCCCCTCCCCACCAGTAGTGCTGCCCCCTTGCGGACAAAACCGATACTGCAGGCCCCTCCCCACCAGTAGTGTTGTCCCCTTGTGGAAAAAACCGATACTGCGTTCCCCCCCCCCCCAGTTGTGCTGCCACCTTGTGGACAAAACAGGTACTGCTGCCCCTCACACCAGTAGTGCTGCCCTCTCATGGACAAACCTGGTACTGCAACCCCACCCCCTTCAGTATTGCTGCTTCCTTGTGGACAAAACCAGTACTACCACTTCCTTCCAGTAGTGCTGTCCCCTTGTGGACAAAACCGGTACTGCAGCCCCCCCTTCCTCAGCAGTGCTGCCCACTTGTGGATAAAACCGTTACTGCAGCCCGCCCCCCCATTCAATAGTGTTGCCCCTTTGTGGACAAAACTGGAACTGCATCTCCCCCTCCCCAGAAGTTCTTTCCCCTTGTAGACAAAACAGATACTGCAGCCTCCACCCCCCAGAAGTGCTGTCCCCTCTTGGAAAAAACGGCACTGCAGCTCCCCCCCCAGTAGTGCGGCTTCATTGTGGACAATTGTGGACAAAACCGGTACCAGCCCTCCCCCCTCACCTGTGCCCCATGTGCACTGCCTTGTCCTGTGGAGCTTACATTAATGAGCTGCATTGATTATTAGAAGCAGCAGAAAATGATACTGTGAAAATGTCCAACAGCACATCCTGTGAGCTCTAACAAACACAAACGGGGCTCTACAGAACTGCCTGGCCTTGGATTATCTGCTTGCTGACCAAGGAGGAGCCTGGGCTGCCATGGGACAGGAATGTTGCACTTCTATCAGTGCTGAGTTTGAAGTCCAACAGTCAGGAATCACCTCGATGGAAAGAGCAGTAGAAGAGTGGTAGGAAGAAGAGAATTCTTCTTGGTGAGATTGGCTGCCAAACTGGAGGCTGCTGTGAAATGCATTTGTGGCAGCCACTGCAGTCATTGCAGTGTGAGCACTTGGTGTGTTATGATTCCACGTTAGAGCTGTTGCGACACTTTGTGCTGGGAAATGGAGCATTGAGACTTGTCTCAAAAGAGACACAGTCTCAAGAAACAGTGGGGATTTGATAAAGAGCAGAGAGTAGCAACTAATTAGGCATGTTTTAGAAGGAATGTGACTTACAGCTCTGAGTAATGAATGTGAACAGACCTTAATTGAAGAACAAGAGGCAATGCCTTTATGCCTCCTACCTAAATCTAAGACTCAATTATTGAAAGAATTGTTATGAAGGTTGTAGTTCATGCCTTGGTCAAGGCACTGGTTAAAGTACCAAGGCCTGAGCACCAGGCCCTGAGCCAAAGGTGACCTCTAGATGAACCTTCCAACCAAATGTTATCTTTTTATCTGCTCATTAGTGAGGCATTTTTAGCAACATGGTCTGTGTATCTCTGCATTGGTGAGACATGGATTTACCACTCTGTGTTTAGAAACCAAACAAGGTCCCATCTGGCTTTGTTTGGGGGTGTTTGGTCAAAGTCAACTCTCTTGGTTCCTCCTTGAGTCCTGGCCAGGCTTTGGGAGAAACCAAACAGGAGACTTAAACCAATGTTCCTGCACTAGAAGTGATGTCAGATTCTTTATTCAGCACTGTCAGAGCTGGACCCTCTCCCAGCAGGGTTGGGAGCCTCAGCTGTGGCTGGAGGCACCTGCAGGAATTCCCAGTGTCCGGGAGTGGCTCTGCAGCCCTTGGCTGTGACAGCTTCCCCCAGCTGATGTGTGCACCTGGGTGATGGTAAAGTCTAGGGGTAACTGAGGATGGATCTTTGTAAATCACTGTGGGCAATCTTTGGTAGTGATGATTGGGTGCATTGCTCAGCTTCTCCTTTTGTAATTCTTTGCTAACAATTATGTGCTTTACTGAGGTTCTCCTTGTGTGATTCTTTGCAGTTTTGCATTATATAAATGACACAATTCCTTCAGTTGGTGTCTGTGTCCCTGGTGCTGACCCTGCCCACTGGTGAAACTGAGTCTCATCCTGCTTGTTACCTTGGAAGACAAACACCACCACTCCAAGTGTCCCCTCCTTTCTGCCTTCTTCCCCTCCCTTTATACACTGAGCATGCTGTGCCATGGTCTGGGATATCCTGGGGTCAGTTGGAGTCACCTGTCCTGGCTGTGTCCCCTCCCAACCTCCCCGAAGCCCCAGCCCATGCCCAGAGTAGCTGGACGAGGGGCAGGAAAGGCCTTGGCTCTGTGCAGGCTCAGCAAGAACAAAACCATCTCTGTGTGCTCAGCCCTGTGCTCAGCACCCGAGCCCAGCAGTGTCTCAGTGCCAGCGGCCGTGGCATCAGCCCCTCAAGGGCTTTCCATGGCAAGTGCCAGGACAGGTGACCCAGGTGTGCTGTGCCAGGAATGGCTGCCATGGAAACAGTGCCCAGCTGCCCTTTCTGTCTGGCTGAGCTGGCCCTTGGCCCTGGCCCTGGGCTGTGCTGCTGGTCCCGCTGTGCCTGAGCAGCCAGCGCGGCACAGGGCAGGTGCCACGGCACAAGCCCCCAGCCAGGGATCCCCTCTGGCTCTGGGCAGTGACTCCAGCCCTGGGCAAGGGGCCCAGGGCAGGTTTCCGTGGCAAGCAGCCATCACAATGGCTCCAGGCCTTGGCTGCCTGGCACCAAACTGAGGAAGGGTCTGTGTGGCTGCTGCCGTGGCCCCTGAGCGCATCCAGGAGCGTCAGTGCCATTGTCCCTGGAACAGCCCCGGCACCGCTTTGTCCTGAGGGTGCCGGGGCAGCCGAGGACACAACAGCTCTGCATGCAAGTGGCCCTGGAGCCTGACTGCAGAAACGGGGCCTTGGGGTGCTTTCCAAGGAAACTTGGGCTAATGAGCATTGCCGTGGCACCCAAACCCAGCAGTGGGGCCAGTGCAGTGTCCGTGGCCACAGTCCCTTGCAATGGCCCACGGCAGGTTGGGATGATGATCCACCCTCCCAGCTGGCCCAGGGCAGCTCTGCAGGGGTCTTGGTGGTGCCTTGGGCTTGGCACACACTTGAGGAGGGTGTCTGTTTACAATGCGGAGCCTTTTTCTTGTAGAAACCTAAACTATTTTATACTCTTTGCTGTGTACAGCCAATTCTCCAAGCACAGCAGGTCTCAGGTGAGTGAGGAGAGACAAGATGGGGCTGGGGAATGTGCAGCAAGGTTGTCCACATTGGGTCACACCTCAAGGCACAGCTTCTCTGAGCAGGTCAGGCCTCCTGAGGAGAGACCATGGATCAATATCAATCACAGAATGCTGCAATCGGGATTATAGCTACCAAGACGGGAAGACGGATCCTCGTGGAGCAGCCAATAGATGTCTGTTGCCGTCTGGGGAGATATCGGGGGTCTCCTCTGAGAAAGACACTTTTGTAGTCCTTTCCCAAAGCGAGTGGCTTCTGGCCAAAATGTGGGAAGGTTTATGGACTATTGTATGTGGAGATCATTACCCTGAGGAACAGGTGGAAACAGGACATTTCAAGGCACACCAAACCATCTTTGTTGTTATGAACACACGCAGGGCAGCCCATACTGACCAGTCCATTGTTCTTCCATCTGTGGGAGCTTTGTTGAGTCAGCGCCCCGTGACTAGTTGTCATGAGAAACCAGTCCTGGTAGGCATCACCTGCGGAACAGTCCCTTGGTGTTCCTCCCATCCCTGGCCAGCGCAGGCCTCAGGCGAGGGTCATTGAGCAGAAACAGACGAGAGGCTCAGACGGACTCTCACAACAGGGAATATGGAAATAGCAACTGGAGAGAGAATATGGGATGGAGATACAGAAGATGGGAGAGGGAACAGAAAGGGCCGATGGAGAGATTTTGTGTCAGAGGGGCTCCCAGTGCCCGTCCCTCGAGAGGCCTGGGTTGAGGAGCAGCAAGCGGAGCCGTGCAGCCCAGGGCCGCTCCGTGCCTCGTCTGCCTCCCTGCAGGGCCAAGCCCCCGTGGGACACGCGGCTTCTCCCGCCCAGGCCCTCCATGGGCAGCCGTGTGCCCCCAGGAAACGTCCCTCCCGCTCCAGGCGGGCGCTGCGGGCGCTGCGGGGGCTGTTCCGCTGTCCCTGCCTGAGGCCACGGCCCGAGCACTGAGGGAGATGAGGAGCAGCTCCGAGCAGCAGGAGGCTCAGCCCTGGTGGCCCTGTGGCTCTGCCCTCCTGTGCAGGCACACCAAGCAGCTCGCATGGAGTCTCTGGCTGTGCTTTCCCTGCCCGGCTCGGCTCCCCCAGGCTGGGGCTGGAACGGGACGGCCCCGCTCCCACCGGTCCCGCTCCTCTGGTGCCGCAGCAGCAGCTGCTCAGGGCAGCCCAGGGGGATGGAGAAGAAAAGGAAGATGAAGATGATGAAGAATATGAAGACAGCAATGACGATAAAGCAGATGAAGGTGAAGGGAATGAAGAAGAAGACAAAAGTGAAGAACAGGATGATGACAAAGCAGATAAAGATGAAGATGATGAACACTAAGATTATGGCGAAGACCAAGAATAATTTAAAAATGCATATAGAAAGAATGGTCGTATGGATTTAAAATAAGAATAATAGTCATAAGAATTTAGGAATTCATAGATGATTAGGAATAGGAATAGGAATAGGAACAAGAATTAAGGAACACATAGAAGAAGCAGAGAAGAATAGATACAATAGCATGTAACAAGTAGTTAGAATAGCTAAGAAGAGTAGGTGGAAAAGAAAGAATTATAAAAAGAAGTATAATTTAAGAATACAGAAATTAAAATAAAATTGAATGAACAAAAAAACCTAGGAAATTTGTTTTTATTACATATTGTGTATTAATATTACAGTATATGATACAAATACATGAATATACAATAAATTGTAATATTGATACATAATAATTTCCCGGCCATGTGAATTCTCTGGGCACTCTGTGCCAGGCCCTGCCCATCCTGCCAGGGAAAATTCCTTCCGAAATCCCCTGAGGGCTGATTCCCTGGAGCCGGGTGTGTTCTCAGCAGCCCTGCTTGCCCTGAGCACCCTGTGCAGGCCGGGAGGGGTTTCCCCGGTGCAGCCCCAGCTGAGGCAGCAGCAGCTCTGTGCTGTTCCTGACACATCCCTGTGGCAGCAGCTGCACGGGGCTGTGCAGCCAAAGAGCCAGAGCAGCGCACACAGCACTGCAGCAGCAGCGCAGCTCTGGGGCTGGGCTGATCCTGCTGCCTGAAGAACATGAAAAAAAAATGCCTATAGAATAATATTAGATACTTTAAATACATATTAGAAACAAGAAGAAAAAAAGTAGAAAGAACAAGGAGAGTAAGAGTAAGAATAATAATTGAATAATTCACAAATGATAACATTTTATTAATAATGTAGGAACAGCCCCAGGGTCTGTACCCTGGCACAGGGACAGCACCCAAGAAGCGGCTGGAGCTGTGCCAGGAGGGATTTAGGTTGGATTTTCGGGCAAGGTTCTCCCCGCAGAGGGTGCAGGGCACTGCCCAGGATCCCCAGGGATGGGCACGGCCCCGAGGCTGCCAGAGCTGCAGGAGCGTTTGGAGCCTGGGCAGCGCCCTGCTGGCAGCAGGGACCCAGCCCCGCCCCGGGCTCTGTCCCCGCGGCGCCGCAGAGCCCAGGGGACACCTGCGAGAGCGGCTGCGGTGCTCGGCCATTGCTCTGCCGCCACCGGCACCAGGACCCCCAAAAACACCTCCCGGGGACCCCCCGATATCCCCCCGAGGGGCATCTGCGGCTCAACTCGGGAGCGCTGCAAGCTCCAAACATCGCCCCGCCCACACCAGCAGAAAGAATGAAACAGGGAGCCCCAAATATATTTAGTGTCAGTTCCAAATACCCCTCCCCCCTTCAAGAAAAACACCCAGGATATTTGGGGCGAGCTCCCCCTCCCCGGGCACCTGCGGGATGCGGGGGGCGATGGTCTGGGGGCGAAGGAGCTGCGGATACAGAGAGCGGGGAACGCACGTGGTGCCTCCTCTCGATCCTCCTTATCCTTCCTCCTCCTCTGTCTCTCCTCTTCCTCCTCCCCCTCCCGTTCCTCCGACCCTCTGGCCGTGTGGCCGGGCCAGGACATGAAGGGAAAAGGCCCGGTGACCCCCAAACCCAGCTGGGGGGCAGCAGACCTTTGAAGGGAAAAATGGGAAAGAGGTGGGAGAGGGGGGACAGCGGGAAGTAGGACCCACCCTCTTTGAGGGTGTTTAAAACTCTTCAGGTCCATTTGAAGAGGAGTTTTTCGCTTTTTAATTTTTTTGGGGGGGGATCCCACCACTACAAGGGTGCTTTTTCCTCTCCATTTTAGGGTGTTGTGGAGCCGCAGCCCCAAAGGCCCCTTTTAAGGGGGAATCATGACGGCTTAAAGCGATATTTGTAGGGGAGTCCCCACTACAACCCCCTGTAGGGGATGTTTTGTCCCCCATTGTGGATTTTAGGGATTGTCTCTACCATCGCCACTTTAAAGAGCCGTCAATTGGAGGCCCCACTGAAACTGCACTTAAAAGTGCAACACCATTCCCATTGATTCCGGCAGCGGAGTCCTGGGGGATTTGAGTTCCCGGGAGGTTTTGGGGGTACCTGGGCGATGCCGGTGACAGAGCTGGGACCCCGTGCTGGGTATGAACCTTCTCACAGGGCTCGGGCAGCACCAGCGTGTACAGGGAGATCCTGGGGGGACCGGGGGGTTCTCTGCAAATCCCAGGGGACCCCAAATGCTAAGGGAACCCCCTGAACTCCCCTCAGCGCTGTATCTGCTGCAGGCATCTCACCCCAAACCCTGAGAACTGTGATGAGTGACAGCCTAGGAGTGTTTCTCACTGTCTGCCACACTGCACAAAACACGCCAGGCAGAGCACTCCAAGAGGGAACTTCCATGGGATTCTTCCCCTTCTGGTTTCTTCCCTGCCATATTTCCAGAGACATTCCTGGCAGGTGTGCCCCAGGTTATCTGTGAATTCCTCAGCCTCGATCTCCTCAGTTTCCCAGCACCTCTTGGTGACCTTGGCCACCACAAATGTCCCGGATCGCAGCTGGAAGGAGAGGAATTCCCGGCCGTCCTTGGCGAGCCCATGGGATCCGCGGACGCTGCCGTGGGACAGGAGGGCACAGGTGGAAACCTCCTGCAGCAGGGGTTCCCTGGATGCAGCAAAGGGAGCTCCAAGGGTCCCCGGTGTCCCCACTTGCAGCACAGGGTGGGGAAAGCCGGGATGGCCGGGAATAGGGGTCAAGGATGTCCCCAATGTTGAGGGAAGGAGGGGCTGGGTGCTGGGAAAGGCAGGAATAGGGGTGCAGGGGGTCTCTGGGTCAAGCAGAAGGGGACTCTGCGGGCCAGGAGAGGCGGGATGGCCGGGAAAGGGGTGCCGGGGTTACTAGTGCCGGATAAGGGAGTGCAGGGTGAAACGCATGGCCGGGAATGGGGGTTTGGGGGAATCAAGGCGCCCGGGAATGGGGATGTAGGGGCCCCTCCGTGGTCCAGAATGGGCGATCAAAGAGTCCCGGGGCCGGGGGTTCCCCTCAGCTCTGGCCGCTCCCCGGGGCCCCCAGGAGCGCCCCAGCCCCAGCGCTGGAGCCATGGCGCTGCTCGGCTGCGGCCCCGCTCCTGAGCAGCCACCGGCCCCGCCATTGGCCCCGCTCTTTCCTGCCAGCCAATGGCAGCCCGAGTGTGCAGAGGCGTCACCGGTCGCCGGGCAGATCCTGGCATTGCTGCCGGCTGCGGGGAGCTCGCGGGGGAGGGCACGGGGCAATTCCCGGGAATTCCCCTGGATCCCCTCCCGGGATCCCCCGGGACCCTCCTCGGCCGCGCACTGCGGGACCCCCGGGCCGGGCTGTGCTCAGCTCCCGGGGCCTGCGCTCCAGCTCTGCCTGCAACCCGCCGGCTCCGGCCCAAAGCGGGGCAAGCACCGCCAGCCGCGGATCCATTTTTTCCTGCGGCTGCGGCTCCGAGCCCCGGCGGAGCAGGACTGGGCGCTGCGACTGCGAGCCCTGATTGCCAATCTCCTTCTCTCTCTTTCTCCTGTTCTCTCCCTTTGCTGTGGGTGATCATCAATCCCAGAGCGGCCGGAGAGCCCCGTGCCCAGAACCGAAGCCTTTAACTACGGAGCTCTTTGTTTCTAGAAGCAGCAGGGAACCCAAGGGAATGTTCCATGGCGGTACTGCTGCCTAGCCACTCCAGAAAGGAGGTACCACACACACCCCCTGTGAACTCTCACAGAAACGGGGGTGTGTGTTTCCGAGCTCGTGGGACTTCCCGTGGACTTGCTGTGTCTAGTGCTGTTTAGAGCTGTTTGTATGTAAATTCGCTTTTTAAAAGATGGTGACATTACAACTGGAGGAGGAAGGCAATCTTTAGCAGTTGGAGCCTTGGCTGACTGTATGGTGTCTGGAGGGTTCCCAAATCTTGTATTGGCTCGCTGTTCCAGGGGCTTTTTCTCTTCAAGGAAACTCCCCTGAAGGGTGGTGCTTCGGGAGTCTTGCGATTTTACACGTTGGGCGCGTTCTTTCAATTGATGGACAGGAGGGGAGCAGCAGCAGCCAGGCCAGAAATGAGGTAGGGGAGAGGGCAGAAGTGGGAAGTAACAGGGAACAAACTGGAACAGGGAATACAACGAACTGGATTTAATGAAGGGAATACAACAACCGGATTAAAGAATGAACTGGGGTCATACAGAATAGTGTATCACATGATAAGGTAAGTGACAATTCCAACTCTCTAACAATCCTCATTTGCAACCTTCAGGGGAGATCATTTATCACAGTGCTGTAGCTCAGTATTAAATCTGTTTTTTGCTGATCCTGTGCTGGGGATTTTTTAAATGCTCTCAGCCCCTGGCTCATAACAGGGTGAAGGAGCCCTGGCCCAGGCTCTGGCCCTGGGACATGGGGACGCTGCCGGGGGGTCCCTGTCCCCCTGTGCCACTCCCAGGGCCCGGCCCCTGTCCCCGTGTCAGGCTCTGGGGTCGATCTCGTGGAACATCCTCTGGGGGAGGCTGCGGCATGGGGGGCGGGGGGACCTGGGGGGACAGGGAACCCCCCTGTGCACGAGCAGCGTTGGACTGTGAGGGGGGAACGGGGCAGAGTGACCTCCCCAGTGACCTCACACAGCCCTGGGATGTCACACAGCACCCTATGATGTCACACAGCACCCTATGATGTCACACAGCCCCTGTGATGTCACACAGGACCCTATGATGTCACACAGCACCCTATGATGTCACACAGTCCTGTGATGTCACACAACCCATGTGATGTCACACAGCCCCCAGTGATGTCACACAGCCACATGTGCTGTCACACAGCCCTGTGATGTCATACTGTCCCTGTGATGTCATACAGTCCCCTGTGATGTCACACTGCCCTGTGATGTCATATAGCCCCTGTGATGTCACTCAGCCTCTGTGATCTGTGAAGTCACAGTCATTGCTGTGATGTCACACAATCTGCCCTGGGATGTCACACGACCATTCTGTGATGTCACAGCCTGCTCCAGGATGTCACAGCCCCTCTCTGATGTCACATAGCCACCCTGTGATGGCAGAACACACTCTCTGATGCCACAGCCTTCTCTGGGACATCACACAGCTGCTCTGTAATGTCACAGCCTGCTGTCTGATATCACAGAGCCACCCTCTATGATGGCACAGTCTCCTCTGTGACCTCACTGCCCTCTCTATGGTGTCACACAACCATCCAGTGCTCTCACAGCCCACTCAGCAATAGCACAGCCTGTTCCGTGATGTCCTTTTTGCTTTGCAACAATTATTTTCTATTGATATGAAACAATAATTTTGCTAATATAGTTACAATTTAGTTAGCATGAATCACATTTATCACAGTCCCTTAATAGACATTTTGGCTTTGGGATTCAGGTTGTGTGGGGGGAATGCCTGTTTGTGGGGGATGGTATTCCCTGTAAGTCTTGGTGTTCAGTCCCCTGCCACTGCTGGTCATTGTGTATTTTAGAGTAATGCTGCTGTCTTGTGACAAAAGTTATAATTGCAGCAAACTGGTAATCTTGTTCTGTGTTGTTACTCTGACTGTGTTGTTGGCTGCTTTGTTTTAGTTTGCTCAGAAGTGGCTGTTGAAGATTGACCCCAATCTGAAAGAGCCCAGCTGTGTAGGCAGGCTCTTTCCATGTGGCTTCAGCGTGAACCAGGAGAGTTTTGAATACAGAGGGGAACCGGACCACTGTAGGGTGAAAGAACAATGTGAGCTTGGCAAGAGAAATTAAAGGAACTTCCTACCTGCAGTGCTGTGCCTTTGACCCTTGGGAATTTAAGATACAAGGGGCTCATATTTGTGGACTGTCAGAATTACAGTGTGGTGGTTTGAGCATATTTTGAATTGATGAATAGAAAGGATCCCCCTCCCTCAGTGGTTTGGGCAGGATCCTTGGGAATTTCTGAATCCAGTGAACTATTGTATAGAAAGAGGAAATGCTCATTTTTTATTTGAAAGGTATATATAGAACTTCAACAGGGAGGTTGGTAGCTTTGGATTGGGAACAGGCTACATAAGAGGATCTGGACATTCAAGAGAGAAGTGGAATAGCTTGTTTTTGCGGGTGTTATGGGGCATTTGGTTGGCACCCCGTGTGGTTACTGTTACAGCGAAGGACTTGTGAAAAACGTTGGTATTGCTTCTCTGAGAGACGACAAGCTCTATGCCCTCAGTGTAAATGGAGGCATCCTAACCAAGCTGATTTTGAACCTGAGATCCTAAAGTTTGTGGCAAATCACATTCAATCCCTGCAACCTGGGCGTGTGTGTGGGAGGAAGATTGGGAAAGAACTGTGAGAGATTGCAAAGAGAGATTTGGGTGGAAATGGGACAGGACAAGAAGGAGGAGGTAATGGGAACTGAACAAAGTAGGGGATCCCTAAAGGCAGTCCACTAGGCTGTATTATTGCACATTGGAAAGATGTTGCTGGGCAAGGGGATTCAGAAAACAGAGAGACCTTATTAGATTCTTCAAGGACTCGTGCCCCTTTATATAAATTGGACAATTGAGCAAAGTGGACACCTAGTGGAACTTTGGATTGTAACACATTATTACAGCTCATGCTATTTCTTAGGAGGGAAGTGGGAGAGGTATCATATGCTGATATGCTTTTCTCCATTTGAGAGGACCCTGAATGGCAGAGGGACTGTGGGATCAAGGCTCCAACTGACCCTCTGGTATTGGCCCTAGGAGAAGGAGAATAAGAGAGGAAAGCTTAAGTGGTGATGTTCAGTGTGCAGTATAGGGCAGAGATGTACAAAATCAGATAAGGTTTACCAGATTGTGACTCAGGAGCGAGATCTGGAGGACAATTTTCTCGTCTCCCCGCATAAGACAGGAAAGGGATGAGGATGAGGATGCAGACTCAGGGGATGCAGACTCTCCTCTGACCACACACCCGACTTGACAACAAAGATATTTCAGGCACCTGTATGAAAGGCAGTGGGACCAGAGGGAGAAATGGTATTGGTTAAAATTCCTTTCTCCACAATCAATGTGGAGGCATGGGAAAAGGTTGCTAAAAATTATGCAGTGACCCAGTTAACACTGGTAAATATCTGTGATATATAACAAAACAACAAAATCCAGATTGGCACGATATGCAATTATTAGTGGATGCAGTGACCAAGACCAAAAAAAAATTAATTATAAAAACAGCAGTGTATCTGGCAGAAGTTTATTACAAAACCCGGCAATTGGATGTGAAAGATTATTTCCCATTCCAAAATCCACGGTGGGACCCAAACAGATCAGCTGAATCGAGAGAGTTGGAAAGTTATCAGGAGTGATTTGCAAAGGTGATGGAAAGGGCCATTCCCAAAACTATGAATTGGTCAGCTTTATATTGAATCAAGCTGTGGCCCTCTGAGTCACCATCCAAATTCCTCGATGAATTAAAGGATGTAATGGGCTGACACACATCACTGGACCCTGGGTTTGATGTAGGCATACAGCAGTTTGTCAAATTATTCCTGGGTCAATCTGTGGATGACATAAGACATAAACTTCCAAAGCTTCCGGGGGAGGATGGGAGGAACTTAGAGAGACTGCTGGACAAGGTGTGGAGAGTCTTTAGTAACTGGGAAGAAGGATATAAATAAGGAATGAGGAAGTTCATAGTATCATAAGTGAGAGGGAGAGAGGAAGATGCAGACAGGGATCACCTAGACAAGGTCTGTCCCAGTTGGGCAGAGACCAGCGTGTGATCTGTAAGAAATATGATCACTGGAAAAATTATTGTCTAGAATGAAGACAGAGTGACCCTCAGGAAAAGGGAGACCAGGAAAAGGGAAAAGTGATTGCACATGTGAAAGAAGACTGAGGAGGACCAGGAGATCTCACTGAAGGAGATCCACTGGTTGTAAGTTAAAGCTGGGGAGAAAGGGAAAAAAAGTGGTATTTCTAGTTGACATGGGGGCAACATATTCAGTTCTGAATTAAACTATGGCATCTGTGGAGAAGGATTATATTACAGTAATAGGAGGGACTGGCCAACTTTAAAAAGCATATTTTTGCAAACCATTAAGGTATATGTTTGGAAAGCAATGGGATATTCATAAATTTCTCTATCTGCCCAGTTTCCTGAGACAACTTTTGGGGAGACACTTGTTAGAACAATTACAAGTAACCATTAAATTTTAAAATGTGGAGGTTATTCTGGAGGTAAATGATGAACAGTACATAGAGGGATTAATTTTAATGTTAACAGCTGCTCATATGGACGGAGAATTTAGTGAAAAAATAATAAATCAAGTATTTATGGGAGTGTGGACCTCCAATGTACCATGGAGGGTGAAAAATGCACCTCCTGTAGTAATTAAACTGAAGGAAGGAAAACAACCAGTTAGAATTAAACAGTACCCCTTGGAAAAGGAAGACGGGGAAGGAATTAGTCCAATAGTTGAAAACTTCTTGCAATTAGGGTTGTTAGAAGAGTGCCCATCTGAGTTCAACACTTCCATTTTATTAGTCCAAAAACCAGATGAGTCATAGGGGATTGTACAGAATCTAAGGGCTGTTAACAAAATAACTGAAGATCTCTATCCCATGGTAGCGAACTTGGCTAATGTGCCTAACACCAGAGCTAACTTAGTTTTAGACTTGAAAGATGCCTTTTTTTGCCTCCCTCTCAATGAGGAGAGCCAGAAAAATTTTGCATTTGAATGGGAAAATCCTAAAAGTAGGCACAGAGCCAGCTCACATGGATGGTGTTGCCTCTGGGATTTAAGAACTTTCCTACCCCATTTGGGGAACAGCTTGCCAAAGATCTGGAATCCTGGGAGGCTTCCCCAGAAGGAGGAGTGTTACTGAAGTAATGGATGATATCTTCATAGCCACCCAGATGAAAGAGGCATGTGTAACCTGGACAGTAAGCCTCCTAAACTTTCTAGGACTTCAGGGATACAGGACATCAAAGAAAAAGGCTCAGGTAGTGAACCAAAAGTGATTTATCTGGGTTATGAAATTTGTGTGGGACAATGGACTCTAGGTCAAGATCACAAGGAAGTGATATATCAAACCCCAAAACCTCAGACAGCAAAGGAACTGTGGACATTCTTAGGAATGACAGGGTGGTGTAGGCTGTGGATACACAGCTATGGCTTGCTTGTAAAACTCCTGTATGTGCTCATTGCAAATGGGAACAGAGGCCTCCAGTGGACAAAAGAGGCCACATGGGCCTTTTACCAGCTGAAAAATGCTGTTATGTCAGCTGCAGCTCTCAGACTCCCAGGTGTAAGCAAACCATTCTTTCTGGTATCCCTTGAGAAGCAGGAAATTGCCCTGGGGATACTGGCCCAGGACCTGGGTCCAGACAAGAGAGCAGTGGCTTACTTCTCCAAGCAACTGGACACAACAGCCAAGGAATGGCTGGGATGCCTCAGAGCCCTTGCAGCAGTGGTGCTGAATATTCAAGATGTACACAAATTCACCTTGGGACAGAAAATGGCTGTACTGGTGTCTCACACAGTGCCTGCAGTCCTGGAAGTAAAGGGCAGGCACTGGCTCTCCCCACAAAGGTTCCTGAAATACCAAGCCATTATGGTGGAACAAGATGATGTAGAGGTAGTTGTAACTAATATTATCAACCCAGCTTCTTTCCTTAGTGGAAATCAAGAGCAACCAGGACACCATGACTGTCTGGAGACTATTGAAGCCTCCTACTCCAGCCACCCTGATCTGAAGGACACCCCTATGGATGGCACAGAAATCTGGTTCACTGATGGAAGCAGCGATGTCGTCAGTGGAAAGAGACATGCTGGGTATGCAGTTAGCACCTGCAAAGAGGTAATGGAGTCTGGACTCTTGTCAATAGATACCTCTGAACAAAAAGCTGAGATAATCCCTCTAACCCACGTCTAAGAAATCACAAAGGAAGGAAAATAGATATTTATACAGACTCAAGGTATGCATTTGGAGTTGTATACACCCATGGAGCCATCTGGATAGAAAGCTGACTGTTAAACTCACAAGGGAAAAAAATCAAATGTGCAGGAAATATTGCAGCTACTGGAAGCAGTTCAGCTACCTGAGCAGGTACCAATTATACACGTTAAGGCACATCAGAAGGTGAGCCTGGAATTGGAGGAAGGAAATGAGCTGGCAGGCAGAGAGGTAAAAGAAGGAGAAAAATGTGAGATGATGATTGAGGGAGCTTTAATTCCAGATGGACATGTCTTCCCTGAAGGTAAGTATGCTTGCTACGCTTTAAAACAGTGTAACTGATAATGGTCTTACTGCTTAAAAAGGCCTGGTTTTTGCAATAAAGTGTCTCTCCTTTGCACCTGCCTGGGGACTCTGAGTCATTACAGACCCTCACCCACATCAGCTCAAGGCTCTATTTTGATCAAGTGGGGCCTCATGGCACACAGGTGCCACTAGGACATTGCCATGCCCAGTGGAAACTAGGCTGCATTATTGCACAAAAGGGCCTCATGGCACCCAGGAGAGCACTGGGACACAAAGTGAGACATTTCCGAGGCTCATGCAAGCAAGTGTCCATTGTGTCAAAGTCGGGCCTAATGGAACAAAGGAGAACATTGTTTCCCAATGGATCTCATGGAACCAAATGTCCACTGTTTCACAGTGCAGCCTTATGGAGTGTTGGAGACCATTGTGTTGCAATGGAATATCCTGGATCTGTTGTGACAAACCTGGCCTTTGTGAGACCAAGGACACCTCTTAGATGTAACTGAATCTCAAGCAACCAAGAGTCAATTGTGAACATATCAGGTTCTCAGGAAACTAGGGAGATCATTGTCATACAGTGGAATCTCATGGAACCAAGGCTTTATATTGACAAAGAGGGGCCAAATAGGAGACAGGTGCCACTGGGACATTGCCATCTCTTGTGGAATCAAGTGTCCATTGAGACACAGGGCAGGTCATGGAAACATAGGGAGCATTGTAATGCAATGGAACCAAGGGTCAATTCTTACAGAGAGGGGCCATATAGAACACAAGGGCCACAGAAATACTGCCAGGCCTAACAGATCCAAGACACCAATGTGGCAGAACAAGACCGCATGGAATCTGGGAGAGCATTGTGTCACGATGGAATCGCATGAAAACAAGTGTCCATTATGACAGGGCAGGGCCTCATGGAACCCATATGTCACTGGGACATGGCCAAGGCTCATGCAAGGCAGGCTCCATTGTGACAAAGGACATCCTTATGGCACTCAGAAGAGACCACTGTGGCACAATGGATTCTCGTGGAACCAAGACCCCATTGTGACAAAGCTTGGCCTGATGGAAACCCAGTGGCACTGGGACATCTCCAGCCTTGGAGGAAGCGAGTGTCCATTGTGACACAGCATAGCCTCATGAATCACAGGAGAGCACAGTGACACCATGGGATCTTGGGGAATCAAGTGTCAGTTGTAAACATGGTGGGGACTCTGGAATCCAGGAGACCATGGTTACATAATAGAATCTCATGAAACCAAGTCTGAATTGTTACAAACAGGGGCGTCGTGGAAGCCAGAAGATCATTGTGACAGTGTGGAATAACACCAAAGCAAATATCCACTCTTTCATGTTGTGGCCTCCTAAAGCGCTGGAGAATGTTGTGACACAAGAGAAAAATGTGGAACAAAGACTTCCTAGTGACACTGTAGGCCCCCATGGAATCCAAGAGACCACTGTGATAGTATGGAAACTCGTGGATAGCAGTGCCCATTGTTTTGCACTGTGGCCTCATGGAATATCGGAGACTATTGTGCTGCAATGGAAATGCATGGCACAAAGGCTCCACTGTGACACAGCAGGGCCTCATGGAATCCAAGAAAAGATTGTCATGCAATTTAATTTCATTTTAAAAAGGGTCTGTTGTGACAAAGCTGGGCCTGATGGAACCAAGGAGACCAGAATGATGAAATGAAATCACTACGAACTAAGGTTTAATTGCCAACTTAGCAGGAGGCACAGGCTCCGTATCAAGAGAAAGGAATTTCCTTCCCAGGGAAGGGCTGCTTGTAAGAGCCAGTCTGAAGTTTTCTCTGATCTTCCTCATGACCATCAGCAGAGACTGGGCCCTGAGATTGCACCACTTCTCCTGACCCGGAGCTCCAGCCTGCCTGAGGTGGATGCTGGCGGGCCAAGGGCTGTTTGTAGCTGTGCCTGGTGCTTGTCATGGTGCTGCAGGGTGCTGGTTATCGCACCCTGCCCTGCACCTGCACCATGGGGCTACAATCTCCACAAACAATAGTCCATAAATCTCCCACCATTTGGACAGAGGCCACTCAATTTGGAAAAGGACTATAAAATTACTTTCTTAAAGAAGACTTTGAGATCTCTTTCTCCCCAATGGATTGAAGATGTGTCTCGTCAGATGACCACGAGGATGCATCGCATCTGTTGGTAGCTATATCCCATCCCTCTCTCTCTCTCTATCGCAAAACTGAATTGTTGGCACTCAATAAACTGCATTATTGCTTTCTGCTTAACAAACCTGAGTCTCTTGCCTTTTGTCTTTTGCACCCTGGGGTCGAACGAACCATCATGACTCCCACTCGGGTTGAATGGATCGTGACACCTACACAGCTGGGCTCCTTCAGCTTGGGCTTGAGTTTCAACAGCCACTTCTATCAGCAAACTACAACAATACAGCCAACAGCACAGCCCGAGGAACAACACAGGCAGCACAGCGCAGAATTGCCAGTTTGCTGCAATTATAACATTTGTCACAAGATGGCAATCTTACTCTAAAATACACAATGACCAGCGGTGTCAGGGGACTGGTTAAGTTCGAACACCGAGTGTTACAGGAAATACCGTCACCCATAAACGGGAATTCCCCACACACAACCCGAATCCCGAAGTTAAAATCACTGCAGGGAAGGGTATCTCTTTATCAAGGGACAAAGTATGCACCTCTTGTCAACATAGCACACAGCATGAAGCAATTTTAAAGGGTCACCCAGTCGCTTCACCCTTCTCCATCGGTTTTGGTCTAACAAAAATAAAAATGCCAATCCCAGCTCCCACTTGACTAGTACTAAGTACATCTCACCAATCACACGCACAATCATTCACAAAGTTAGGACATAGTCAAAATAACTACAATTAAAATAGCATTAGCAAAAATATCAGCAATGAACAAGTATTTGTCCAGTTCACCCTCAGAACTGCTAGTGGGTCCCCTGACACAACAAACCCTTTCTGTGCCACTACACCCTCCTGATGCTTGCAAGCAAAACTGTACAGGCTTGTGCTGAGCACAGAACATCTCCAGCGGCTTAGCAGCTGCCTTTTAGCCGCACATATGCCTTACAGGCTACCCAATATAATTTTAAACATTCCATTTTGTCTGCAGTCCAGCAAAAGGTCTTGTCTGTCCTTGCAATGAGCAGCCCAGGAGCAGAGATCCCTCCAGGAAGGTCCCAGCAATGTCAGAGAAGTTCACAGCCCGGACTGTTCTTGCAGCCAAACAGAGGAGTCCTGTGGTGGTCACCAAATTAATGCAGAAGCAAAAACTCTAACCAGTTAAAGTTAGAAAGTGAAATGTTTATTATGACACCATGCACAACCAGGAGAAATCTCCCATGGGGTGTGCAAAGTACACAGGGCTGTTGCCTTTTTTAATCCACAAAATACTTACACATTCATATAATTACCCAATACACCTATACATATGCATTACCTAACTCCATCTAGCCTTGTTTCATATTAAAATTAGCTTCAAGTCCTTTTACGCTTGAGCAGTTCTTTCCTTCAAATGGGTTGGTGGGTGTTAGAAATGGGTCAGTAGTCTAATGATGAAGTCAAGGAGTCTTCCTTGCTTTCAACTTTTCATCTTTGTCTAGTTGCTAGGTTCTCATGCCATAGATCAAGCTCCCAACCTGGTTCTGGCTAATTTCAGAGCCCAGGTGCAGTTACAGTTTCTTTAATTAACAATATTCCATCCACCCATCTTGACACAACACAGCCAAGCAAGTGATTTATTGTCTTAGCTCTACTGGCTCAGCCACTTTCCACATTGCTTCTAATCTAATCATTATATGTGTGCCTTCTATCCCTCAGCTAAACTCTTGAACCTTTGATTTTTGCTTTATAGATTGGAATGGAGGAAGCTCAGATTTGCACAAGGCTGCACTGAGTCCCAGGGGTTGGATGAGGGAAATGGTTGGGTGGGGGCAGGGACAGAGTCTGATTGATTGTCAGCCATAAAGGGTCTTGATTTTCATATCTGTTCAAAATGCATTAGGATGTGCTTGGGATCAATGTCAGTTGGGGATTGCTGATAGCAGTGTATAAATAAGTAAAGAATAATGGGAAAGATCTTATCTCTTTTAGATTTTAATTTTTTTTTTCTTTTTTTTTTTTTTTAGTGGACTGAAAGCTTAGAAATGTCCTGCCTTATGCTCAGGTTTCTGGCAGTAACTCTGTTTCAGGCGACCTGCACCGCAAATTTCTCTTGCTCTCAAATTCTTTACCATGGCTGATTATGTCTGTTATATAATGAATTATTCACTGAATGGACTCAAGATTAACAGACAAGAGACTTTAAATTGACTACTTACTGCACAGGATAAACAAAAGAAGTGCAGGTAGATAGAAACACTGAGCACAATAAAGTTAACATATTACACGTAGTGAAGAATTAGCAGAGATCAGGAGTCAATGTAACTTACCAACAAATTGATGAGGGAGTGCACATGGAGCCCTTTCACTCAGCTTCCAAAAAAGGAACCACGAAGATGCATCCAGACTTGGGAGAGGAGCCCTGCCCATTTGCAGGGACTATACAGAAGACTTCTGCTTAATGAAAGCTTTGTGTAGCTTTTATAATTTGTAAAGTGAAGTGTGTGCCACTCAGAAATTCAAGGCTTATCTCCCTTCAGTCTGCTCTCAAGGCAAGATGTTCCTGGTCAGCTGGGAATTCCACCTGCCTGGAACCAGACAGAACTCAGGACAGGACAGATGTCTGGCCTGGGATATCTCAGCAATTCCTGGGAGGGGGAAGATGCCCTGAGTTATGGCCCCAGCTGATGGACAGAACAGATGAGCTCTGCTGTGTCACAGGGGAAGTCCTGCTGCAGGAACCTCATGGAACCAAGGGTGCATTGTGACATTGTGATGGCTCAGGGGACCAAGGAGATCATGGTGACAGCCAATGGAACCTCATGGAACCAGGGGTCCATTGTGACAGATCAAGGCCTCATGGAGCCTAAAAGAGCATTGTGACCCCGTGAGACCCCATGGATCCAAATCTCCATTGTGACAACATGGAACTTCTTTTTATCAAGGGGCCTTTGTGACACTGCAAGGCCTCAGGGAACCAAGGAGTGCAAAGGTCTCAAACATTGCTTACAGAGTTCTGCCTTGGGGAAGGGAAACTCCACACCTGAGGAGTGTGTCTGTTTTCAGTGGGGAAAGTTAGGAGTTTTAGATTGCTTCAAAAGAACCAGGAAAACCCCTTTTTCCTGAGTCTAGCCAGTTCTCCAAGCAAAGCAGGTTCCAGGTGAGTGATGACAGACAGGATGGAGTTGGAGAATGTGCAATAAGGTTGTCCACACTGGGTCAGACCTTAAGGCACAGCTTCTCTGAGCAGGCCAGACCCCCTGAGGAGAGACCCTGGATCAATATCAATCACAGAATGCTGCAATCTCCTCTCCTCTAAAGAGAACAGTAATATAACACACCCTTCAAAATAATAATAAATTATTAAAGAGTTAAGAAGCTGTTTGAATTATTTCTCCATAATGATATTAGGAAGCCTTCCTGATGAATGGCACCAGAGCAAAGGGAAATCAAGGCAGAGCCATGGTTTGTCAGGACTTGCTTGATCCCAATGAGCCCCGTGGTATATTTGGTGCTGAGCCCTGGAACCTCAGGGTCTGAGAGGAGATTGCACAAACCTTTCCAGGAGTCCAAGTCAGAAGAAAAAATAAAATTTCTCAAAGCATTAATGGGTTCCACTGAGGTCTATTCCCAACACAGGCTCCTCATAGACTCCTTGGAGGAGAGAATTGGAGGCCGGGATTGCCCAAAAATATTTCATTGAAAAAATTAATTTATCTAAATTGCACAGTTCTTAGTATTTGATCTCCTGTTGGTTACTTATCCCTTTGCCTTTGATGTGAATTAGGCCCTCATTCTTTGATTGTCTTACCAGTCTTTTCCCAGACCAGGTGTCTTCAACCACACTGGGGGTTATTTTCTTTGATGGTCATTTACCTCTTGTGTATCTTCTGGTTACTCCCAGTCTGTAGATGTTGAACTCATCAGGCCTCACCCATCCTCAAGGAACAGAGTTTTTTGAAGAGAAACTTCAATTCCCCTCCTCCTGGGCAAAGGCAAACAAACCCCTGACTGAAGTTACATTAAAAAACCTCTAAATATTGTATCATTTGCAACAATTCCATTAGGTTCAGTGTCACAATGCTCTCTCATAAGGCCAAGCAAGTGTCACATCACCACCTGGGTTCCACAAAGCCCTGCAGTGAACCAGTTGCCTCCTTGTTCCGTGGTACCCTACAGTGCCACAATGCTCTCCCTGGCTCCATGAGGCCCCACAGTGTCACAACTGTCCCTTCATTCCATGAAGCCCTGCAGTGTCACAAAGGTCTCTATAATTCCATGAGTCCCCAGTGTGACAATGGACCCTCAGTTCCATGTGTCCCACACTGTTACATGAATCCTTAGTTCCATGGAGTCTTGGAGTGTCACAATGGTCTCCTTGGTTCCTTGGTTCCATGCCACTGTGTAATGTCACAGTTGTCTCCATGATTCCATACTGCCCTGCAGTGTCACAATGCACCATTGGTCAGTGAGGCTCCACAGTGTCACCATGGCCCCTTGGTTACATGGAGCCCACAGTGTCACTGTGGTCCCCTTGGTTCCATAAGGTTCTGAAGTCCCAAAATGTCACCTTTGTTCCATGAGGTTTGGTAGAGTCACAAGACCCTGCTGTTTCACAATGTCCATGGTTCCATGAGTTTCCATGGAGTCACCATGGTCTCCTTGGATCTGCAGTATCTCAGTGATCTCCTTGGTACCTTCCCACCCCAATTTCTCAGTGGCTTTTTGATTCCATGAGGTTACACAGTTCCATAAGGGTGTCCTTGGTGCCATGAGGATACAAAAATTCCACATAAACATTGAGCAACATCTGCTTATCACACTCAAGAACATCTGTCTGCATTCAAATTAGGGGTTAAAGGTGAGAATGGCACCAGCAGCTTCCATCTGCAACAGAAACCCAGGGAAAGGACAGGGATAGAGACTTCAGCTGAAAGATTCCGAGAATTCACAAAATCACAGAATCACTAGGTTAGAAGAACAAGATCATCAAGTCCAACACCTGACTGAAATTTTAATTTTAGTCTTTTTTTTAAACACATCCAGGGATGGTGTCTCCACCAACCCCAGGGCAGATAATCCAGTACTTTATCACTCTTTCTGTAAAAAAACTTTTTCCTAATATTCAACTTATATTTCCCTTGGCACAGCTTATAACAGTCCTCTCATTCTGACAGCCATTGCCTGGTGAAAAAGACCAGCCCCCACCTGACCACAACCAACTTTCAGGGAGTTGTAGAGAGTGATAAGGTCACCCTTCAGTCTACTTATCTCCAGGATAAACATCCCCAGCTCCCTTAGCCGCTCCTCACAGCACTTGTGTTCCAGACCTCTCACCAGCCTTGTTGCCCTGCTCTGCACATGCTCCAGCCCCTCCATGTCCTTCCGAAATTCAGGAGCCCCGAACTGGACACAGCACTCGAGGTGCTGCCCAACCACTGCTGAGCACAGGGGAAAAATCACTGCCCTGGTCCTGCTGGCCACACAATTTCTGATCCAGGCCAGGAGCCATTGGCCTTCTTGGCCACCTGGGCACACGGCTGGCTCATGTCCAACCTGCTGTCCACCAGTGTCCCCAGCTCCCTTTGTGCCTGGCCACTCCCCAGCCAATTTGTCCCCAGCCTGGAGCACTGCAGCGGTTGTTGTGGCCAAAGAGGAGGACCCTGCACCTGGTCTTGTTAAACATGACCTTGGTGAATTTGGGCCCTGGATCCAGCCTGTCCAGGTCACTTTGCAGACCCTCCTACCCTCCAGCACATCCACACTCACACCCAGCTTGGTGTCATCTGCACATTTGCTGATGGTGCTCAGTGCCCTCATCCAGATCGTCAGTGCAGATACTGAAATTCACGCTGGCTGGCTCTGATCCCTCAGCCATCCTGTAGGTGCCCTGTGATGGCACTCAGGGTGATCTGTTCCATCACCTTGCTGGGCACTGAGGTCAGGCTGACAGGCCGGAGTTCCCCAGATCCTCCTTCCAGCCCTTCTTGGGGATGGGCTCACATTGGCACCTCCAGTCCTCTGGGACCTCCCTGCTGAGCCAGGACTTATGATAAATGATGGAGAGCAGCTTGGGGAGCTCATCCAGCAGCTCCCTCATCCCCCTAGGATGGATCCCATCTGGTGCCAGAGACACCTGTGAGCACCTGAGTGGCTTAGCAGGTCCCCAGCTGCTTCCTCCTGGATTTCAGGGAGTCTGTTCTGCTCCCCTTCCCCATCTACCAGGCCAGGAGATCACTTGTCCTGAGGACAAAATGTCTTATACTTGAAAACTGAGGCAAAGAAGGGGTTAAGTTCCTCAGCCTTTTCTTCATCTTTGGCAACCATATCTTCCCCCAATAAGGAATGGAGGTTCTCCTTGTCCCTGCTTTTCCTGCTAATGTGTTTATAAAATAAGATTTTTTATCTTTCACAGACACGGCCAGGCTATATCCTCATTGAGTTTTCACCTCTTATTTTTCTGGATGACCTAACCACATCAATAAACACTTCCTGAGTTGCCTGCCCTTCTGTCCAAAGGTGATGCAGCCTCTTTTGTTCCTGAGTTCCTGGAAAAAGCTCCATGCCCATCCAGACCCGTTATTTTCATTGCTACCTGACTTTTGGCACATGGGACAGGCTGTTTCTGCTCCCTCAGAATTTCTTTCTTGAAGTGTCTCCATCCTTCCTGTAATAGTTTGTTTTTAAAGACTGTTTACCTTAAAAAAAAATCAGGAGACCTCAGAGCGGCACTTTGGGGCCCAGGAGGGCACTTGGAAGTCACAGAGGAGAATCTGGGACCCTTCGGGGTCTGTGCGGGCACTGGGGGGGCTCTAATGGGGCTCTCTAGGGTGCAGGGGATGATGGGAGTTGTAGATGTGGGTATAATGCAGTTTAAAGGGGCTGCTGAGCATCATGGGAGCTGTAGGCACTGCTGCAATGACTCTCTGTGATGCGCAGAGCATGATGGGGGATGAATTCTAAACTGGAATGGCGTGTTACCGAAACCACAGAGCATGATGGGATCTGTAGTCCTGGAAGTAGATCTTGCGAATAGTTTGGGGTCCGGGAGGGCACTGCAGGGACACTTTGGCCTTTGAACAGCGACTTGAGGTCCTCAGAGGGGAACGGGTACGGTTCGGGAGAGCTTGGGGGCATCTTAGGGAGCTCTAACCAGGCTTTTAGGGCACGGAACACGGCAGGAATTTTAGGCGACTGACTGGGTTATGAGGTGCTCTGAACTCAGTGGGGATGGCAAGAGATGAATTCCCAGAAGTGCCTGTAACGGGTATCTGTGGGCTTGGGAGCATTCAGGGGATTCTGGGACGGTTTTGGGAGGTTCTTAAATGGGTGCTGAGGGGACACTTAGGGATCCTGGAGGTTCTGGAGGAAATCTATTGACATATGGGGGGGAATACCGGGGTTTTGTGGGGCGTGGGGCATGATGGGTATTGTAGTCCCGGCTCCAATGGGGCTCTATGGGGCCGCGGGGCATGATGGGATTTAGATGCACAAAGGAAAGATGGCGCCGGCTCCAGGCACCACCTCTCAGGCCTTGGTCCACGATGCTGAACCTTCTTGATGGCACCTTGGGCTGGAACACACCTGGGGAGTCTTTCTGTTTTCACTGGGGAAAATTATGAGTTTTAGATTGCGTCAAAAATAACAAAATGGAAGAACTCCTCTTTCCCTGAGAGTGGCAAGCTCTCCAAGCAAAGGAGGTCCCAGTTGATCCAGGGCAGACAGGATGGGGTTGGGGAATGTGGAGCAAGGTTGTCCACACTGGGTCAGAGCTCAAGGCACAGTTTCTCTGAGCAGGCCAGACCTCCTGAGAAGAGACCCTGGATCAATATCAATCACAGAACGCTGCAATCATGTCTGCTGTAATGAGAACAGCAGTAAAATATACCCTTTAAAATAGGAATGGATATTTTTAAGATGCATTTCGAAATATTTTTCCGTAACTATTATAAGAAACATTCCTAATGAACTGCACGAGACCAGAGGGAAATCAAGGCACAACCATGGTTTGTTAGGAAACCTCTCAAGAACTCCAAATGAGAATCAAACTCCAAAGTTTCTTGGAAGTTTTAATGGTTCACATTGAGGAACACAGGTGAGAAAGTGTCCCCAAGCCTCAATCAGAGCAGAGAACTGGAGGCAGAGATGACAGGTGGGGACAAAGAGAAGTCAAGTCTTGGTGCCCTGGGGCACAGCAGGGTCTGTGCCACCAAGGGCTCTGAGGAGACACCTTGTCCTGAGCCACTGGGGCCTCCTGGCACAGCCCCAGCAAGGCTGGGCACTGTCACCCCTTGTCCTGCCCTCAGCATCCCCCCACATCCCAGTGGCCTCAGGGATCTCCTGGGACCAGTCCCTGGGGAGCCTCAGTCAGGAATGGCCCTGGGAGCTCCTTCATGATCCCAGGGACTGCAGATTTTTCAGAGGCCTTTGGGTTTTGCTTTTGCCTTGGAGTTTCTGAGAGCTTTGTGCAATCATGGCCTCCAGTTATCTGTTTCTGAGAACTGACAACACTCAGGCAAAGAGGGGGTTTCAATTTTTTTTTAAGCAATCCAAATTTTTTTAAATTTCCCCACTGCAAACAGGCACAAGGTTCCACCAAAGAAATTCCTCACCTTCAAGGCAGAACCTTGCAAGGAATGTTTGTGACCTTTGCACTCCTTGGTTCCCTGAGACCTTGTAGTATCACAAAGGCCCCTTGCTTCCATGAGGTTCTGGGCTGTCACAATGGAGATTTGGGTCTATGGGTCCCCACGAAGTCACAATGCTCTTTATGGTTCCATGAGGCATTCATCTGTCACAATGGACCCCTGGTTTCATTAAGTTCATTGGTGTCACCATGGTCTCCTTGGTTCCATGAGGCATCACAATGTCACAACAGTCCCTTGGTTCCATGAGGTTCCTGCAGCAGGACTTCCCCTGTGGCACAGCAGAGCTCATCTGTTCTGTCCATCAGCTGGGCCATAACTCAGGGCATCTTCCCCCTCTCAGGATTTGCTGAGATAACCCAGGCCAGACATCTGTCCTGTCCTGAGTTCTCTCTGGTGCCAGGGAGGTGGAATTTCCCAGCTGACCATAAACAGCTTGCCTTGAGAGCAGACTGAAGGGAGATAAGCCTTGAATTTCTGAGTGACTCACACTTCACTTTGCAAACTATGAAAGCCACACAAAACTTTCACAAAGCAAAAGTCTTCTGTATAGTCCCTGCAAAAGGATAGGGCTTATCTGCCAAGTCTGGATGCATCTTTATGCTTACTTTTCTGGAATGTGAGTGAAAGGGCTCCATGTGCACTCCCTCATCAATTTGTTGGTAAGTTACATTGACTCCTGATCTCTGCTATTTCTTCACTACCTGTAATATGTTAACTTTATTGTGCTCAGTGTTTCTATCTACCTGCACTTCTTTTGTTTATCCTGTGCAGTAAGTAGTCAATTTAAAGTCTCTTGTCTGTTAATCTTGAGTCCATTCAGTAAATAATTTCTTTTATAATATACGTAATTTTCTACTCTTAAGAACTTAGTAGAAAAAGCAATTTGAAGTGCAGGTCGCCTGAAACAGAGTTACTGCCAGAAACCTGAGCATAAGGCAGGACTTGTCTAAGCTTTCACTAAATTTGTAAAAACATATTACATTAAAAAAATGAGAGAAGACTTTTTTCCCATTTCTTTTTTTCCTTTTTAAGCACTGATATCAACAATTTCAATTTGTTTGATCTTGAGCACCTCCTAATGTAGTCAGAATAGATATGAAAATCAAGACCCTTTATGGCTGACCATCAATCACACTTTGTCCCTACCCCAACCCCACCATTTCCCTTATCCAACCCCTGGCACTCAGAGCAGGCCTGTGCAAATCTGATCTTCCTCCAGCCCAGGCTGTACGTGCAGCTTTCAGCTCCTTGGCACCAACTCCCACCTGCTTTCCCTGGAGAAGGAACTGCTCAAGGCACAGAGGGATGTTCATTTATTGTCAGCAAACAGAACCAAGGGAAGGCACAGCTCCATAAAAACCAAAAGTCATTCTTCTATTGCATATTACATCCACTTTCACAGCAGACAGTCTCAGACCAATAGAAAACACATTCTGTGCCCAGCACAGATCCCAGGATGCCCCAAACCCACCCTGCCCCGATTCTGCCCAGATTTGCTCTTTGCACACTAGACACACGCTGAAGTCACGAGTTCCTTCCATACCTAGAGGAAGGAAAATTGAAAGTGGCTGAAGAGCTCTCTTGTGCACAGCTACAGCTGCACTAATGCCAATATTTTGGGCTCACAGGAACTTGATCCAACAGCCTCTGCAGTATCTATTCCCTGGGTAGAAATCTGTCTGGATGGCTCTGTGTTCTCCATCAGCTCCTGGCTGTCACTGCCAGGCTGGCATGAGGAGCCCCTCAGCCTTCCCTGCTCTGGGTTGGACAAGCCCAGCTCCCTCAGCCTCTGCTCACAGCCAAAGGGCTCCAGCCCCACCTTGGAGGCCCTTCCCTCAGCCTGCTCCAGCTGCCAGACATCTTTCCTGCCCTGGGGAACCCAAACCAGCCCCAGTGACCTGGATAATCCACGTCCTTGATGTCCTGGTCACACAGCCCTGGCCCCTTGTCCCCGTGTCAGGCTCTAGGGTTGATTTGTGGAACATCCTTGGGGGAGCCTGTGGCTGCAGATGGAGCAGGGGGATACAGAGGGACAGGGGACCCTGCTGGGCATAAACAGCATTGGACTTGTCTGGGGAAACTGTGAGGGGGCTGGGGTAGCCCAGGTGATGATGCAGAGACAGCCTATGATGTTGTAGCTGCTTGATAACCTCACAAAACCCACTCTGTGATGTCATAGCCCACTCTGTGACCTCATGTTACCAGATGATAAATTGCCCACCCCAAATGAGATAACACAATGCTTGTTCTCCAAAACCACTGCCCTCTGGAAATCACACAATGCCCCTTGTGTAAGAAGGGGAACTGGAATTCACCAGCCTCAGTGTCCTGCCAGCCCAGCCAGGCCCACTGGAACATTGGGGTCCATGACCACCAGGGACCACCAGAAAGACCCCCAGGAGAAAAGAACAGATGGGTGAAGGGGAGGGGAAATATGTTAATGATATTGGGGAAATGATTATCATATGTGTGTTTAGTCTAGGACAATCCATTAATAAGTTTGCAAACTACAGAATATAAACAGAAACTTCCCTGTACTCAGCATGCATGGCGTTAGGAGGAGCTCTCCCCCTATGCATCCAGCCAAATAAAGAATGCTGCCTTTTAATGCTACATTCATTTTAAGGAGTTTTTAATTTTACTGAATTTTTGGTAACACTCTCACTTCCAAAAAAATCTCTGTCTCCTGCTCTTCACGGAGAAGGAGGGAGATATGGTGGTCAGAGGCTGCCTGGGTTCAGTGATCATGAAATAATTGAGTTTTCAATATTCTGTGGAAGAAGGAGGGGCATCAACCAAACTTCAATACTGGAATTATGGTAAGCAGACTGTGGCCTATTCAAGATGCAGATTTGGGATAACTGAATCAGATATGGATTTTTTAAAAGGGAAACAGCCCTTAAAAACACAGGTCCAGGACGGATGGACACATTTAAACAAAGTAATCCTTATGTGGAAGGAGCAGTCTGTCCCTCTACGCCAAAAAGGTGAGACATTGAGGAAAATGAATGTCCTGGCTGAGCATGGAGCTTTAGTGGGAACTTAGGGGGAGAAGGGTGGTGCATCACCTTCGAAATGAAGGTCAGAACATTCCAGAAGTGTTCAAGGATATTGTGAGGTCATGCAGAAAGAAAATTAAAGGGGTGAAAGCTCAATTAAGACTTAACCAGGCCACTTCGCTGAAAAATAATAAAAATGCTTCTATAAATAAATTAATGACAAATTGTCGGATAAGGAGAACCTCTACTCTTTATTAGATGCAGTGGGGAATACAGTAACTAAAGACAAGGAAATGCTGAAGCACTTAACACCTTTGTTTTCTCAGTTTCCAGCACTAAGACAGGTTGTCTTCAGGACAAGTGTTCTCCTGAGCTGGTAGATGGGGACAGGAAGCAGAACAGACTCCCTGTAATCCAGGGAGAAGCATCTGGGAACCTGCTGAGCCACTCAGATGCTCACAGGTGTCTCTGGCACCAGACAGGATCTATCCTAGGAGGATGAAGGAGCTGCTGGATGAGCTCCCCAAGCTGCTCTCCATCATTTACCATCAGTCCTGGCTCACCAGGGAGGTCCCAGAGTGTGGGAGTCCTTGGTATTTCAGAGGCAATCCCTCACATGAGATTGCATAAAGCATTATACGTACTGAATTTTTTGAATGGATCTTTTTCAGAACTAACACCACCCATCATAAGACATTTTATGAATGAGACGAGAGCCAAACTGAAGGAGAATCCTTTAGTTATGGCAATAAATTTGGAAACAGGTAAAAATGAAGGACCTTTCAAACTAATCACTTGGGGAAAAGGTTTTGCATATGTCTCCACAAATAAAGGACTGAAGTGGGTGCCTGCTAAATGCATCAGGTCATACCGGGCTCCAACACAAGCAGAAACCAGCCCTGAGAGTGAAGAAAGGGACTTGCGAACCAAGACAAGGAGCAGCGATGCAAATTCTTTAAGTGATGCGGAAAAAACTTAAAGGACTTAGAGAAAATCATGTTTGTTCATGTGACATTGTGTTTGATCTTTTGGCAAAAATGTTGGGCAATGAGATGGATTTACCAATGATGTAGCCCAGGGAGAATGTGTGGGAAAGTTTAGCGCAGGCAAAGGGGTTGGACATGATTTGTTTGACACCCTCCCGGCCAAAAAAGCCGTTTTCAATGTGTCTGGTGGCGGTTCCAGTGGAGGAACGGGCACCCCCCAAAGATAGATCAATGGTGTACATGGGTTCACTCTCTCCCTGTGGGCTCTTTCCAACCAGAAGAATTAGAAATCTTTGGTTTGATGAAAATGGATTTTTGTGTGAAATTTGAAGGATCGGAGGTGACAAAAAAACAGATAGATGTCACTCCAAACCAGGATGTTTATAAAAATGATAGTTCATGGTGTAATGACACATTGATTTCAGACAAACCATCCTCCCAAGTTCCTGTGCAATTGCCACAAGGAATCTTTTCCATCTGCGGAGACAGAATTTGGCCTGCTATCCTTGCAAACATCAAAGGAGGTCCATGCAGCATTGGGAGACTTATGTTGTTAACACCAGATCAGAAAATTTGAGATAATTGAAACATAGACAGAAAAGAGGGATTGAACAATACGATCCAAATTGTGATGACAATTTCTATACATGGAACAAGGCAAAGAGAATCTCAGTAGTGATATTCTCTCCCCAAACAGCATCAGGGGTGGCCTTGATTCAATTGGATCGTTTGTGTTGCCGGCTGAGCAAAAACACAAAAGCTATCTCTAATGCACTGAGCGACATGTTAACAGATGTTGACAGTGTGAAGAAAGCGACCCTTCAAAAGAGAGCAGGGATTGATTATCTATTGCTGAATCATAAACAGGGATGTGAGAACTTTGAGGGAATGTGCTGCATGAACCTGTCCAATCGTTCAAAATTGATTCATGAAAACATAAGACAACTACAAAGAGGTGTGGCAAAACTTGGAGAAGCCACTGGACCATGGATGGATGGTTTGTTTGACTTTTTTGACCTCTCACCCTTATGGAAAGAGATCTTGAAAGTTGGTTTTTATGTATTAGTAAGAATTGCTATTTTCTTTGTTGTTGTTGTTGTTGTTGTTGTTGTTGTTGTTGTTGTTGTTATTTTACCTTGTATTTTTCATTGCATTCAAAAAGCTTTAAACAAAATCATGAAGGAGGTCCTTTTAGTGCAAACAGAGGGTGGAGATGTGGGAGTCCAGGGTATCTCCCTGGCTGCTCTGGGGATGCAAAAACCTCCCTGGCAGACCCCTCTGAGACCCCCGAGTGCTGTCCAAGAGCCGCAGGGGCTGGATTTAGCTCCTTGGGAGGGCTTGCCAACACTAAGGGAAGAAGCAATGAATATGAAAGTGAGTAGAGTATAAATTAGAATATTAGATTGTAGAATAAGTAGGTTCTTAGATTGTTTATATTAAAGACCATGTGGTCAAGATGGAGGATCCTGGGTGTGGTGGGCTTCTTCCTCCTTCTTCTTCATGCCCTCCATGTTGAAGTTGCATCCTGGGAACCACAGATTGGATGGGGAAAGAACCGGACATTGTAAATAGATTGCATGGCATTGGAAAAAATTTGTAAATATAGAATACGTAGTTTTAGGTATATAAGGTCTGGCACAGCCCACAGGAGGATCCTTTAGTTATGGTCGCTCTGCAGAGTGGACCTGTGCCGGGCTGACTGAAACATTTTAAAAGATAAGATAAATAAACAGCCCTGAAACAACACAAGGTCGTCTCCAGCTGCTTTCTTGCTGGTGACTCCGAGAGAACCCAGACTCCTGACCACTTGCATGTCCTCTCTGGGGAGGTCTCAGGTCTAGAGAGACCCCCGGACGGGGTCACCAGAGGACTGGAGTTGCCAATGTGAGCCCATCCCCAAGAAGGGCTGGAAGGAGGATCTGGGGAACTCCAGGCCTGTCAGCCTGACCTCGATGCCAGCAAGGTGATGGAACAGATCACCTTGAGAGTCATCACAGGGCACCTGCAGGATGAATGAGGGATCAGAGCCAGCCAGTGGGATTTCAATAACTGCATTGATGGTCTGGATGAGGGCATTGAGTCCACCATCAGCAGCTTTGCTGGTGACACCAAACTGGTGTGTGAGTGTATGAATCTGCTGTAGGGTAGGAGGGCCAGGTGGGGTCAGGATCTTCTCCCAGGGAACAGTGACAGGACAAGACAACACAACCTTAAGCTGTGCCAAGGGGGGTTTAGGCTGGACATTAGGAAATATTCGTGACAAAAATGGTGATTGGTCATTGGAATGGGCTGCCAGGGAGATGGGGAAATCACCATCCCTGGAAGGGTTTCAGGATAGACTGGATGTGGCACTGACTGCCATTGTCTGGGTGTCGCGTCTCAGGTCAGACTTGATAATTTCAAAGATCTTTTCTAACCTGGGTGGTTCTGTGATGATTGTGACACTGCAGGGCCCTGGGGAAGCAAGGGGCCATGGTGCCAGTGCAGATCCAAGGAGAGCATTGCTGCACTGCAAGACCTCATGGAACCAAGGATCCATTGTGACACTGCAGGGCCTTGGGGCACCAAGGGCCATTGTGACACCGAGGGGCCCAATGGAACCAAAGGGCCATTGTGACTCTCAAGGGTGTTGGGGAACCAAGGAGCTATTGTGACACTATGGAGCCTCTTGTAATCTTGGAGATCATTGTGACACTTAAGGGCATCGTGGAATCATGGTGACACCAAGCTGGGTGTGAGTGTGGATCTGCTGGAGGGTAGGAGGGCTCTGCAGAGGGACCTGGACAGGTGTTATGAATTGGTTTAAACACAGAAGACCAAAAGAAACGAAACCTTGGTGAATAAAACAGGTGGACACAGAAAGATTTGAAATATACCCATAAAATGTGATTACAACCAAGCAATGTTAGATGCTAGTGCCAAACAAAAAAAAAAAAAAATTAAAATTAAAAGAGGCAAAGGGAAAGGAAGAATTAGAAAAAGTGTTGTGCTAGGGGGCCTGGTGGGACAGGGAGAGAGTGACAGGGGTTAGGTAGAAGTGTATCACCTTCTGGGGGTCCCAACCACATTTCCACTCCATCTGGTAGTGAGGATCCCCCTCTGCCACACTGAAAAGCACAGAATCCAGTGGATTAATGTACCTTTGGGCAGGTGGGAGAGCCAGGTGCCTGCCCTGCAGGGGCCCGGTTTGACACTGTCTCTTGCAACACTGTGGATCATGCTGCAGTGCTCTGGTGCAGGATCCAACTGGGGGGAGCCTTTGGTGGGCCATGACAGCCCCTCTGCTGTGCATAAGCTTTTTCCAGGGTCAAGGGCCACTGCAACTTGGGCTCCTCTGCACAGCGGAGGGTGGGTGGTCACTGCCTGGAACCAGAGGCTTTTTCACTGCACACCCAAAGCCTCTCTATCCCCAACTCTGTGGAGTGAGGGTCTGTGTGAGCCTGGCAGCTGATAGCCCTGGGGCCAAGGTCTCCACCCTGAAAGTGCTAAGCTTGATCCCCCAGTGAATGTGTTCTCTCCTGAGTTACTTACATCCATGAGGGAGTGGTTCAGGGCCTCAATCAGGAGGCCTATTCAGGGTGTTATAAATGGATATTTGGATTTGTTCGATTTTGTCCAATAAATGAAACAACAAGATTAGATTTAGCAGCAATTTATAATTAATAGCAGCAATTGTATATAAATGAATGCAATCAAAATATATTAGTTACATAGATTTAAGTAAATACAAAATTTGGCAGTGAGTGATTTAGTACAATTGAGGTTTAGCTTGAATAAGCATGAGCAAAACTGGCCAGGGTATACCCAACCAGGGGTACAGTCAGTGCCCTTCCTCTCACACTGTACCGAATCAGTCAAGCTAAAATCTCACATATATACTGTTTACTAATACATAATAATACAGAAGTTCTAGAAAGCTCCTCCGTGTTTCTGTTCCTAAAAATCTACTCCACTCTGTTGTGTTGCCATGCGTTACCATGGTCGGGGTCTCTCCTCCTTTCGGGGTCTTGTTTCTGATGAAGGCTCTGGGTTTTTCCTCAGTGTCGCTGTGTGACCTCTCAGGTAGCGCAAGTGCATTATGCTTAGCACATTATAGAATTAAATACATGTTCCACAACAGGCCTTATTCCAGTGTGCAATGCCTGGAACTTCCCAATTTGGCCCAATTCAAGGTCAAAAGTTTTATTTCTAGATGCTGTTCTTAGATCTATGCCCTTACTATCCTCACCTCCCACCAAACATCTGGAGGATGATTCCATCTGCTTTGTTTAAACCGTTCTTTCCCCGCTTTGCTTTGTAACAAGTAGGTACAATTTTCTAATAAGCAACATTTTTGCTAATACAGTTACAATTTAATTAGCATGAATCACATATATAATGAGGGAGTGATGGTCTGCTCTGCACCTTTGGAAAACAGCTTTGCTAAGTCCTTCATGAAAATGTTTAAGTCACAAATTATAATATTTCAGACTCTGGCAACAGGGAGCCCCACACCCAGACCAAGCAGCCCAGATGTGCCCCCCCCGGCCTCTGGTGCCTCTGGCAAGGGAGCAGCACGAGGCACTGTAGGAGCCTGCAGACAATTCCTGAAGCACTTGTAGGAGGATCCTGCTATACAAGGGACATTCCCTTTGTGCCAGCTCAGGAACTGAAATGGGTAGTGGGACCAGAGTGGGGCAGTGGCACGGGAGCAGCACTGGCAACACCAAGTGCTGCTGCTGGGCAGAGCTGCTGTGCCAGCACTGATCTGCCCCAGCTCTGCACACAGACAGTGCTGCTGGCCCCATACAGCTGACCTTTGCTCACTACACCTCCCTCTAATTCAGGGTAATCAATTAAAACAAACAATTAAAATGTGTTGGAAAAAATAAAGCTGACTTTTTGAGGTTTTCAATTGCAAAATCATCCTCTTATAAACCTTCTCTCCTTCCCTGTGCAGATTGACAGGGAGGGATACTAGGGATGCTAGGTCCAAGGGTTGGTCTGGCTCTCTGCTGCCTGAAGTGGTGCCTACTGGCACCTGTTTCTCTCTATCCAAGGCTTGTCCCTGCCAATGCTCCCGGAGCCCAGCCCAGCCCTGGAGGGTTCAGCTCTGCCCTGCACACCCCTCCCAGCACAGGGCACTGCCCAGGGGCATCTCCCTGCCAGCAGGGCCTGAAGAGCAGGTCAGACAAACTGAGATGCAGCAAGACAAGGTGCTGCTGGTCAGGCTATAGCAGCCTATTCGTAAAACTGATACTACTGCAACTAGAAGATGTGAAAGAAGGAAGAGATGGTTAGTTTGTTGCTATATAGAGGACAGATGCAGTAGGTTTGCTACTAAAAAGCACACACAGACTTAGCTGAAAAAGTAGAAAGGGTGGTCATCTCACGCTTGCAAGAGCCAATAGTAAGAGAGGTGTATGTACCTAAACCAATGAAATTATGCCAAATATGCTTAAGTCATTGTATTTTGGATTATAAATATAGATGGTGCCTTTAATTAATCGAACTGTGCATTATCATTCACACTGATTGGTTGCGTATTTCCCTCGCTGAACTTCCTACACTATCTATCCTTTTTCCAGAAAAATCTTGCCGACTGGTGGCAATTGCTAAGACAAGGCTTTCAAACCAGTCCCCAGTATGATTAGCCTATGTCCCTGCTTAAATCCATGTATGCTTGTAATTAGAAGGAGTGAACTATTCTAACTCCACTGTCCCCTCCCCCTCTTTCTTAGTAGCTCTTTGGGCAAGTCCCTGTATGGCCATTCCAAGTCTTTGTTGTCAAATGTGTGAAGTGATGTTGCTGCTGTAGCAGCACCCTGAGTTCAGTGGGAACAACTCCAGAGCACTGGGTGCCACAGCAGTGGGCACGGTGAGAGACTCGCCTCCACTGCCATGGCCATCCAGCCATGGGGAGAGCAGCTGCTGGGGCTGCCCCCATTCTGCCAACAGCAGTCTGGCCCCAACATGTTGGACTGTGCGGCCATGATTTTGGCACAATATGGAAAATGCATTGTTTGAAGGTATTTTTACGTGTCTAACATCACCTAACTGGAGCAGTTTGGTAGGCAGGACACCCTGTGGGCAGGAGCCACGGCAGGGATGGGTGGCTGTCACTTGCACTGGCAGTGTCATTTTTCCAGGCAGGCTCCTGATACAGCTGCAGGGAAAGGCACCAGCAGCTGAATCGGCCCAGGGAGGAGCAGAGCAGCAGCACATTGAGGAGACCCTCATCTGCAAAGAGCCCCTCACCCCCTTTGCTTCCCCATGGCATCACAAGGTGATTCCACTGCAGGTGCAGGGCTGCAGCAGACTGGAGACTCCTTCAGGCAGGGCTTGCTGCAATCTCGTTCCTGCAGCTGTGCTGGGAGGATGTTGGCTGCAGCAGGGGTGTCCATGCCCAGGAATGCTGCTTGGCTCAGGGAGGCAGAGTGTGCACAAAAGCTGCATTCAAAGCACTGATCGTGAGCCCCCTGAGCCACTGGCAAGTGCAGCAGCTCTTCTTCATTCCGTGCAAGTGAGAGCCCAGCCCTGGAACCTGTCCCTGGGAACAGGGAAACTGTTGGGGATGAGGAAATAGATGTGAAGGTTTAAGGCCTCTTCCTTTGTTTAGATAATGCCAAATGCATAAATACCAAGGAGCTAACAGACATCCTGTTCCAAGTATGGCAGGAAAGGTTTAGAGATAAAGTTTATAGATAAGAAAGCCATAAAACATGGTAATAGCCAATTCCTATAGGTTGCATGAAATATTAGGTAATTAGTATTTTGTAGTAGATTAGTTAATGGAAATTAGAATATTCAACATACAAAAATACTTATTGTATTGTAAATGGGAAATGGCTCTCTTATCCTCTCTCTTATTCTCTCTTGCTCTATTCTCTCTACTCTCTTATTCTCTCTTACACTCACTCCGTCATATACCCATGCCCTTAAAATAAACTACAAACTTCATGACCAGAATATAGTGAGTTCCTGAGTCTGTCCTGATGACCATCTACCCGACTTTAATGCCCACAGATAACACTCTGAGGATGGTTCTGATTTTCAGGGACAGTCCAAAATGAGAATCATTTTCAGTCTGGTGTTGCAGTAATTGGATTTGGGTATGTCTGCAGGAAAAAAAGCAGGAATAAACCCCTGCCACAATGAAGGAGAGCCTTTGCATGGCCAATTTCCACCCTACAGACACACTGATCATATTGGCTCACTAATACTGGGGGCACAAATGAAGAGTGCAAAGCTTCTTTGAGGAGGTAGGAGAGATGAGACTTGAAGAAATAATTTTGCTGATGCAGGAAAAGGGATCACACTCACTAGTCCCTTGGCTCATGCTCAGTTCTGCCAAATCAAGCATGATCAGTTTTTAACCACTCTGTTGAAGAGTATTTCAGAAGAACGGCTCCCATGCTATTTCCATTAAGAAAATTTTGAATGTGTCAGGAAGTGCCAAGATCAGAAATATTTTGAGGCAAATCCTGTTAGTTGTGTTTCAGTGTCTCTGCAATAAAGAAAGCAGGGAATAAAACCCCTGAAACAATGAAGCAGAGCAAAGGTGGAATGTTTGGATGGTCAGTTTTTTCCCTAATGATATCGGCCAACTGAATGTCAGGGGTCATCTACTGGGGAGTGCAAAGCTTCTTTTACTTCCAACACCTGGTTGTGTCCCAGCACTTTATTTGTGTGAAGAGAAATAAACAAATCCCCAGCCAACAAGCTGCTACCCAGAATTGAGTGGGAATTATAGAAATGAAGGCCTTGAAAAGAACTTTGGAAAGCATCAACCTTCTTGACAGTGTCAAACATTCAGGCCTGGCAGGGCCCAGGGCTGGCTGCCCTTGGGAAGGGAAGGGGATGGAGCTGGGGTGGGGGTTCTGTGGCCATGGAAACGACGAGAACCAGGAGCGAACGCGTCACAAAGGGGCAGCCCCGCGCTGGGGCTGGGAAGGTTGTGGGTGAACACGGACACAGCGGCTGGAAGACGCAGCAGGAGACACGTCTGGCTCTGCTGTCTGTGCCCACTGCTGGCCATAGGGAGTCACCCCACCTTGTTCTAGGTTGGGGACCAGCTCCTGTCACTGTCTATCCCAGACAGTTCCCAAATTCAACCAAGATACTTCTGTGAGACACAAGCATGGGTTCAAACATGGATTCTACTGGAAAAAGGAAAGGCCACAGAAGGAAAAGGTGAAGATAGAAAGGAGCAGAAAGGCCTGACCAAAATGGCAAAATTTCCACCAGCGTTCAGGAAAAATTGGTCCATGGGGGTTCAGTGCTGACCCTGTGTTCCGAGTAGGTGGCTGACAGCTACATCCTGCAAGGATGCCCATGGCATCACAACATTCTGTAATTAGTTTGCTCTGCTTTTCTCCTTTTTGACAGAAGCCAATCACTCATACTGTCAGCCAGGACAGGGACTGTGGCCACAGATGACCCCAAATTGGACATGGGTCAGGAGAGATGCGGCCCGTTTCTTTTTAGCCATCTGTGTTGGGTCTCACTGCAGATAAATTTCCTGTTCTTTCCTCTGCTTGGTGATTGGTCCCACACACTGAGGATGATATTATGGTGCTATAAAACACCAGCAAGGCCTGCCTGCTTGCTGAGAGCTATTTGAGGTTTGCAGACATAGCAGTACAAGCTGTGTGGTCTTTACTGGGTATTCACAAAACGCCAACATCAAGAAGAAATCATTCCTCCCCTCTTATCATTGGAGCTTTCCACCTTTCCCTTCAGACATGATAACTCAATAGTGTTCAGAGGGAATTAAACACAGGCTAGATCCCTGAAAAAAAATAAAAACAAAGGAATTTTTCTCAAGAATTCAAAAGTCCCTCTAGATCATCAACCATTGGACACGTATATGGTATGATAAAGGAGGAAGGTCATCTAACACACCTGTTTCCCTTGTGAGACATGGCTCAGCCTCACAGGAGATGTAAGGTGGGAGCTGGGACAATCTCTGGCAGGAGGAAGGGTCTTGTGCCAGCCTGGAGAGCCTGTGCACATTGCCAGGGAACAGTTTCTGCCCTGCAAGTGCCAACTGCCATGAGCTGTGCTTGCCCAGGGCCCCGTGGATCTGTAGGGCTGCTCAGCTGTGGGGCAGGGAGAGAGAGCAGCATGTGCAGCTGAGCCATTGCTGGAAAGCACAGGGCTCTGGGCTCCCTGCTTGTCCCAGGGCAGCCCAGAGGCCAGGCTGTTGCCCTGGGAGCTCTGTGCAAAGGTGGGTCAGGGTGTGGCCCTGGCCTGCCCCAAGGGCTGCTGGCAGGAACATGTTTCCCTGGGCAGCTATTTAGAGGTTCCAGGAAATGTGTCCCATGGAATATGGACTTCAGATGCTCTTAGGTTGGCATTGCAGCCTCTATTACCATTTGTGTCTCCACTTTGCAGGTCTATCTCCCACAGTGCTGCCAAGAATCTTTCCAAATCACCTCCCTCTATGCTCCTTCCCTCAAGCCATTGCCTCCCATCCAGAAGAGCTCTCCTTCCAGGCAGCCAGCCCCATGTGCAGTGGAGAGGAAGAGAGAGGGAAAAATGGCATTGGCTACAAAGATATCAGTAGAAAACAACCAGGAGCTGAGTTCTGAGGGAAAAGGGCGTGAGGTAAGGAGACAAAGCTAAGTCCTGTGTGATGGATTGGTCACTTTATGCACTATAGTGATTCCTAGAGAGGCGATCTGGAAAGAAACTTCACAGAGTTAAAAGAATAAACTATTTATTTATTTATTTATTTTATTTATTTAGAGGCCTTAAAGGGATACACCCTGGACAGTAGAAGAGCCTGGCCAGGGCTACACCCAGGATGGATCCAAGATGGATCCTGCTCACAAGTTTTTACACTTTTATAAGTATTGGTCTATCAACATATTGTGGTTATTTATCCAGTTACAGCTTCAGGTCACAAAGTTCCATCATCTGGGTCCACTCCCTTCACTTTGCCATCAATTGTCCTGCATTCTCAAGCTGGAAAAGGAATTTTGGGTTTAACTCCACTGTGAAGAGAACTACTGACACTTAATATGAAGTTCAGAGTCCCACACCAAGTCACCACAGAATCTCGGAAAATGTGAAAGCTAAAATTTAAAGCATTAATAAGAAGGAGTCTGAGAGCTTATCTTGTGGTGTGAGCCCAGGGAAGCAACTGAGCCAAGGAAGAGCTCAGCTGGACACTGCACTTCAGGCTGAGTTTGCAATGGGGGTGTAGTGCAGACTTCACATCCTCAGCATGTACCAATTGCAGGAGAGGTCCTTCAATGGTTTCTGAGCTCTGTCATGGCTCCTGCTCTGCCTTATTGCTGAGAAAACCCCAAGAAGAAGTCAGAGCAGCTCAAATTGTCCCATCTGGCCAAACAATCCTCCTACATTCAGTAACCTACATGTCTATGTCTTGGTGGTGTTTTAAGTCAACTCCGTCTGCTTGGGAAGGAAAAATGTGTTTACTGGAACAGGGAGTCCTGCAAAGTCAGTTGCAGGTCGTCTCAGCTTCTGAGTTGTACAGCCATGGCCTTCTGCACAGTTGTCTCTGATGCTGTTTCTAGACTTCATCAGCCTCTGGGCAGCTGTGTGCCCTGGCATGGCTTTGTCCAGAGGGAAGGGATGGGAGGTGGCCATGGGGAGACCAGCCCAGAGCCCAGCCACACGATTGCCTTTGCAGCAGGGCCAGCACCTGCAGTTGTTTTGGGTTTGCCATGGGGTGCAGGAGCAGGTAGGTGAACAACAGCTTTGGTAAAGAGAATGTCCAATCAAAGGCTCGTGTAATGTGATGTCAGCCTTGATGAGAAGGGCCCAATGTATTCCCTGACAGGATCTGATCCTTTCACTGGAGTTGAACAGTCCTGATTGGCTTTTAGATGTGCCAGAAATGATGGGATACTAAGCAAGGATGTGCATCTGCTCCTAAGCCTCCACTCCCTTCCTGGCCAGGGCATGGGGGCCCGGAGAAACCTGGGCTGGCAGAGACATTCCAGAGAGCAGCAGGGCAGGAGACTCTGCTGAACTTCCTGGATGCCAGTGAGCCTGAGATGCTGGAGGTGTGGAGCTGGAGAGCCAAGCATCCCAAGAGCTCAGCAGCTTCTGGGCTGAAAGGCTGCTGGGGAAACTGAAGAAGGAAGGGCAGCAACAGAAGGAATGAGGGGCTTGAGAAAAGCAGGTTTTGACGTCCTGCAGAATGGTCTTTGTGGGGATGTGGCTGGAGATTTGCAGTGCTGTGAGGTGCCTAAGGGGCAGGGATGGAAGAGTGATCTAAACCCATTCCCATACCGTCCAAAAGGCCAGTGGAGGCAGTGGCACCCCTGAACATACTGATGCCAAACATGTGGATTCCAGATGTGGAGGTTCTTTCTGACCCCCAGGTGCTCTACAGGCACCTAACTCCCGGAGCTCTATAGGCTCCTGCTCTGAGCTCTTAGGCTCTTACTTGACGGGTAATCTTCTAAATAAGCAAAGCAGCTAATAGTTAAAAAGGTTATTTATTACAAAGCAAATCTTATTACAAAGCACATCAGTCTCAAAAGGCAATACCAAAAGCAATGGCAAGCAATGGCAAAAGCAGTAGCAATAAGCAAATGTCAAGAAGCCAGAATGGCTAAAAGCAACACCTCTCCCAATACAGTTATATAGCATTTTTCCAGCAAGCTAAGATGCAAACTCAGACCACCACTCTTTAACCTGTTAGAATTCTAGTTTCTTAGCTCACCAGGTTATGTATAACACTATACATAGAATCTATCTAAGAAATGTAAGCAATATTCTTGCTATAATTGTATTATGTCTAAGCCCTGTCTACAACTGTGGGCTTAGGAGCCTCTACTGAAGATCAGTGTTTTTTGCAACCTTCAGCAGAACAAAGCTACTGCTGTGGAATCCAGACCTTTTACTCACTAAAGACATCAGAACTCACTACTAAGACTTATTCAATTCCTGCACTCTAACTTCTCTCTGAAGAATTCAGAGAGACCCCTAACTCACTGACTCCAACACATGGCCTTCCAGCATTTGCCAATCAGACTCATCCTCCCAGGTAACAGGGCCTTCCCTATTTTGCCTGACCTGTCAGTGAAAGCAGCAGAACCTTGCACTGGCACACGACTAGCTTTGGGTCTCAAAGACAACTGTCTTTGCTACTTGCAGTAGCTCATGGCTGGGCAGATGACAAACAATCTGTCCTGTAAAATCTTGCAGTGCATTTTGCAAGGAACACTATTAACAAAGCCTCCTTCAAAGAATTCCTGTTCCACAGGAAATACAATCCTTGCAGGGTCCACTGCTATCAAGTGCACGCATCGTAGACAGCATTTGATTATCCGTCGGGCAAACAATTCCAACACCATCCTTGCTGTCTTTTCCAGTTAATGCGGCATAATAACCCACTCCAGAATGTGCAAAGGATCAGACCATTTGTCATTCTGCTGGCCAGTGATACCTGTAGGATGTAAATCCAGATTGGTGATAAACACAGTGATATCAATGGAAGGATGTACTTGGTATACCTGATGAGTAGAAAGACCTTGCTGCAGCCTGCTGCAGTGTGTCGGGCTACAATGACAGCCCTGTGGCAAAACTTTCCATTGATATCTCTGCCCTGGCTCAGAATTGTTCACTGCAGGCATCGTAAAAACAAATTTTGCCCTATCTTCAGGACACAAGGAGATCGTGAAAAAGCAATCCTTCAAGTCAATGACCAAAATGTCCCATCCAGCAGGGAGCATGGTGGGCAAAGGCATACCAGGCTGCAATGCCCCCATGCGTTCCATCACTGCATTTGAACCAATTGGCGAAGGGCTATCAACTCAATTTTTGGTATGGACCACTAGTTCTGCCAAACAGGGGTATCAGTCAATCACCGTAAAGGCATCATAGGATAATTCCTGCCCTTCACCTCAATAACCGCGATCAGGAATTTGCCTCAATTCGCACTCCCCAGGCTGCCAAACCTCTGAGTTGAATTTGAGGTGGGATAGTGCCTGGTATCATCAGAGTGCACAACATCTGTGGGTGCTGGTCGGAGATAATCATTGTGATGCATGACAAGCAAGGAAAATACCTTTCAGCCAATTTAGTCAAAAGGATATGTTTATTTCAATGCTGGGCAAACATGCAGGATGTCTCCAAAAGGTGTGTGCACCCTCAGCAGTTTTTGGTCCTTCATTTATTCACAAAAATCATGCATATTCAAAAACACCTATACACATTTATTACCTGTCACTGCTCTTTCCCCCCTCAGTATTAAAATTAGCTGCATACTCATTTCAGCTGTGTAGTATCCCCTTGGTTTTGGGGCGGTGGTCTTCAATTTGAGTTGAAGGGTTGTAAGAGATGAAGTAAAGATCATCTACCTCGCTCTAAACTCTTTACCTCTGTCTCGTTACCATAACTACCTGACTTGTTAATCCCTTTATTCCTTTATTGACTTCAGCCTCAAAATTTATAATTGATGAGGTTTTCTTGGCTAACTCTAAGCATTTTCTAATGTATATCAGTTTCACTTATTGTTTCCATATTTCCATATGTATATTTTGCTGGTTCTGCATATTATATAACCAGACTTTGTCAACTTCTAATCCCCCTGCTAGGATATATATGTTTAAGGGTTACATTCCTAACCTCTAGCTCCTAAGTTTTTCAAGATATCTACCCCATAACTCATTCCCTAAACATGCAATTCTCAAAACTATAAAATAACAGTATGAATATTATGGCTCATTCCCCCCTTTTCTATAAAATTAGTAAGTTCTTTTACCAGTACCTAAGTCCTTTATCCTCATACTGAGGCACGGTGTCTCCTAAAGCCGCACTGAATGCTCTGGTCAATGAAATTAGAATTGCTACTCGTTGCAATATCCTCCAATTCCAAATGAACATTTTAATAGACATAATCATACTAACACCAACCAAAATTAATAGTACAATAATTGGATGAACCAATGTGTTGAGTATTCCATTTCCTTACGGTGACCATCCAAAGAGCGCATCCCACCAACTGTAAGAGCTGTCTACTTCCAATCTTTTGAAAGCTCTTCTTATGGTTTCTGTGTCCTGGTGTAGTGTGATCAGAGTCTTTCTCCCTTTGTTCTTAATTTCTTTGAGAGTCTCCTTTAAGTCCTCATGCTTCAATAGTTGCTTGACTAAAGTCAAATTCATCCTGGTAGGTACAGGCGATATTTCCTGTACTGAAGTCAGAATTGCTTTTATATATTGCTGCGATATCACAGGTGCTTGATAAGAAAAGTCACAACCTTCAATTCTAACAAAGCTGCAAATACACAGATTGGACTGGATTTCATTTATAGCTAATTCGTCTACCCGAATTGTGGAGCATGGTGTCCTGAGACACACACAATCCTGGCCTCTGTGAACAAGTAAGGTTGTCTGGTTGGCCAAGTGAACTTCAAAGTGGCAAATGCTTTTCTCTGTATCCAGACAGGTATCTTGGTCATTATTTATGTTTCCTTCACATATAAACCCCAATTGTTTCCTCAATGTACAAGACTCTATATTAATAGTCTGCCATTTCCCTTTGGCCTTCTGTGCCTATTTCCTGTGCTCAGAAGGGAATAGGATGTTTCAATCCTAAGGTAATTATTGGATGAGTCAGATTCACTGATGCATTATGTATAGTTAGAACAAAGGCAGTTACCATACTTGTTACAGGATCATAAGTGAAATTAACTAGGACCCACCATGACTGGAGCTCTTTTTCTAAATCAGAAGCATTATCCCAAACTATTCTGCGAATCTCCACAGGGAATGTGCCTTTACCATCTTCCCTGATAATCAAGGCAGCTTACGGATCGCTATCAATAATTGTGCTTGTACACATCCAAGGGCTAAGGACATGTTTTCATTATCCGCTCCCATTGCATTCACTATTAGTCCGTGGTCTTGTTCTTCTATACTTTCCCACCTCGGTAATATTTTGGAAAATTTCCACTGTCTAGTACCTAAGGCTAGTAGAGAAGGTTGTAGAGGTTGTTGTAATTTAACTGTGTCGCTACCAGTTGCAGCCAATTTATCCATTAACACTTCTGAGTCCACAGTGTTCAAGATTCCCAATCCTGTCCCTAGCTATCCCAGTAAGAATCTCTTTTCTGTCTGAGCATATCAGGAGCATGTTTCTGTAACCAAGTGGTCGATACCATAAAGAAGTGGTAAGGATTGGGTACATCTTATTGTATAGCAGAAGCATTTACTTGTATTTCATTTCTACTCGCTTCAGGGACCACTCTGGATTCAGTAATCATCTTGGGTCCCTACTCTCTAATAGCACAAGGTCCAATTTTGGTAATTATTGGCTGAATTGTTCTCCTTGAGGTAGTTTGGGCTTGAGTGACTGTGGTTTCTTCCGGTCTCTAGGCCAGTGGATTTTCTGCAGTCTCATCTATTTGGGGTTCAACACAATCCTGAGTATATTGTAATCTGATCTACACCCCTTAACTGCACACCTTCAATTTAAGTCTAAACTCAGGACAGGTAGACAAACAGGTCTCACAACATCCAGAATCAATTCTAAGTCGTTCATAGGATTTGGTGATATTATGAAATCCAGCCTGAACAAACGCTTATTCACAACCCCAAACCTTTCTCCCTTCCCCGACAGTCGCATTGGTAACCTTCATTATTTGGGATAACATCCTACGGGAGTAAGCGCCATAAGCTTTTCCACGGCAAAAAAATCTCCAGTTGTACTATATATATGTGGTGTTGCATTGACTTTGGTCATAGTTATGGCCATAATCATGAGAAATACAGTTCTCCAGGCGAACATTTTCTATCCAAATCTATCATCTTTCTCAAGTGAAATTTCAAATTCAGTTCATTATCACCCAGTGTTGCCTTTTCCAAGGAGCTTCTGGAGCCTTCTTACTTGCATATGATGAATCCAAGCCTTCTGTTCCTTAATCTTGATTGCAGTATTATGGTGAGAAGCACCTGTAACACTCCTTCCCACTGAGGCTCCAGAGTCTTTTCTGCTAAAAGACTTAACATACACATATCTCCAGGTTGTGTGTCATGTACTGGGCCATCTAGTCTCTGCTCGAGCTCCAGCCACATGCTTCTCAATTTCCTCTGAGTTGTTTCTTCAGGGCCACCATGTACCTGTGTAGGGTTTCTTCCCCTACTTGGCACAGTGTTCCCTGTTGTACCCCATATGGCACTACCATAGAGAATCTCAACAAGGACCTCAGTTTCTCTTTTGCCCTCAGTTTAGTCTCGAATCCACGACAATGCTACTGGAAGAGCCTGGGGCAAGGTAATTGGCTCTTTCCCTAATCTTGCAATTTGCTGTTTCAAATTCAAATCAAATTATTCACTTTTTCTACCTGGCCACTTGACTGAGGGTGATAGGGGTGTGAAGTTCCCAATATATACCAAACAGGTGGATAATTCGCTTTGGAATGAAATGAAATGTGGCCCTCTGTCTGAGGATAGTGTGGCTGGAACTGCAAAGCGTGGTATCATTTCTTGTAACTCTACTTTGGTGACTTCTCCTGCTTTGGCAGTTCTGGTAGGAAGGCTTCTGGCCACCCTGAGAAGGTGTCTATTAACACCAATAAGTATCAGAACACCCCTGTCCTTGGCAGTGAGCTTCCCCATCCCTGTCCTTTGGGATTTTCAAATTCAGACCACATCAAACCTTGAAACACTTGCTCTGGGGCTGTTTTACAGATTGGGCTGCTGACTTGCTGAGGTCTCTTCCAACTCAGCTCTCTGATGATCCTGGGACAATGCTGATCCCTGTTTTAGATAAAAGCACATATTTTTGGGACAGGAGACCTCTGGGACTGTAAAGACATGCAGCTGTAGGGGATTAGCTCCATTCATTTGCGTACTTTTAAGAACGTCAAAGTTTCCACTGCAAAAGAGAGCCGGCTTACCTGTGATTGTTACAGTTGCCAGAAGAAGAAATACTTGATCTTTCCCCTCTGTTTGTGTCCAATATTCAGGTTTTTATGTTTCTTCATCATGAATTTCCACCTTCCTATTTAAGGGGCCATGTCTATGGATCTTTAACTAGACCAGCGGATTCTATGGCCTTCCCATGACTCCAGATTTCCGCCTCTACCTCATCTGGGCATTCCAATGCCTCTCAAATGAGATTTCCACTTTGAGCTTCAGGGAGTTGCCAGTCTTCAGAATTTTAAATAACTCTCGTCAAATCTTAATTGCATTATGTCTTTTACAATAACCTTTGTCTATATCTAAAAATATTGCTGTATGGATATGCCTTGTGGATAAGTGGGCACATCAGATGCTGCTGGGTCATCTCATATGGCTGAGAGAAAGTTTTGATGCTTTTAAAATTATATGATATTTAAAATTTTTTATGTTGACCATGAAGAGAAACTTTTCTGTGCTTCTGAGTCTCACCAGTTCCTGACCCCCAAAGAACCAAACTAAAACAATGCTGAGGTCCCTTCATGAGACTCAGCTCCCTGATGATACCAGGATGGTGCTACTCCCAATTTTGGAATGGGCTGAAGCAGATGTTTATAGGACAGGAGCCCTGGGACTGTAGAGGAAATGACACTTGCAAAGTGCATGAGCATAACTCATTAGCTGGGTTACTTGAGTACTTTAAGAAATGTCAAAGGTTTCCCACCAGGAGAGAACAGAAACTTCTTGGAAGTGTACTGAGGCAGGAGAAGAAACATTGCCCTTCACTTCTACCATGTGTTACCATTATACTCTTCCCCTCTGTGTTACCATTATACTGTCTATTGTTTCATGTCCCTCTTCATTTGGGTGTTTCCACCTCTCCTGTTTAAATGGCCACGTCTAAGGACATCTCTTCACTAGACAAGCAGGCTCTATGGCCTTCCCATTCTTCCCAGATTTCCTCTTCCAGTTCTTTTCTAATCATTCCACATCAGTCAACATCTTAATTGTGTTCATATCTATCACAGAATCACCCCTTCTAATGTCTTTGTTTAAAACTATTCCTGTAATGAAATCCCTTGTGCATGGTTATGCTCACGTTTCTGGCAGTAGATCTGTTTCTGGCAACCTGCACCCCAAATTGCTTTTCTACTAAGTTCTTAAGAATAGAAAACTAGGTATATTATAAAAGAAATTATTTACTGAATGGCCTTAATCTTAACAGACAAGAGACCTTAAATGGACTTCTTACTGCACAGGATAAATAAAAGAAGTACAGATACATAAAAACACAGTGCACAATGAAGTTACCTCTATCACAGCCAGTGAAGAAATAGCAGAGATCAGGAGTCAATGTCACTTGCCACAAAAATTATGAGGGAGTACACATGGAGACCTTTCACTCAACTTCCAGAAAAGTAACCACAAAAATGCATCCAGACTTGGGGGATAAGCCCTACCTGTTTGCAGAGACTATGCAGAAGACTTTTGCTTTGTGAGAGTTTTGTGCAACATTTACAGTTAGTAAAATGAATGTGTGTCAATCAGGAATTCAAGGCTTATCTCCCTTCAGTCTGCTCTCGAGGCAAGATGTTCATGGTCAGCTGGGAAATTCCACCTCCCTGGCACCAGAGAGAACTCAGGACAGGACTGATGTCCAGCCTGGGTTATCTCAACAATTCCTGAGAGGGGGAAGATTCCCTGAGTTATGGCCCAGCTGATGGACAGAAGAGATGAGCTCTGCTGTGCCACAGGGGAAGTCCTGCTGCAGGAACCTCATGGAACGAAGGGTGTGTTGTGGCATTGTGATGCCTCATGGAACCAAGGAGACCATGGTGACACCAATGAACCTCATGGAACCAAGGGTGTGTTGTGACAGTTTGGAACTACAGAGACCATTGTTGAGTACAGAACCTCATGAACCAAAAGTCCATTGTGACAGATCAAGGTCTCACAGAACCACAAAGAGCACTGTGACACCGTGGGGCCCCATGGTCCCAAATCTCTGCTGTGACAGTTCAGAACCTCATGGAACCAAGGGGCCTTTGTGACACTGCAAGGCCTCAGGGAACCAAGGAGTGCAAAGGTCTCAAACATTCCTTGCAGGGTTCTGCCTTGGGGAAGTGGAGCCTCCTTGGTGGCACCTTGGGCTGGCACATACCTGAGGAGTGTGTCTGTTTTCAGTGGCAAAAGTTTGGAGTTTTAAATAGCTTAAAAAAAAAAAAGAAAATAAGAAAATCCCACTTTACCTGGGTGCCACCAGTTCTCAGAGACTCAGTGCAGAAAGGAAAAAGTAAATAACTTTAAAAGACTGAAGCACCTAGAGGCATTGAGGCATTGGCCATTGAGCCCCACTGAGTGCTGTTACTGACAAAAGCTCTCAAGTGACTAATTAAAGCAGATAACTGGAGGCCATGATTGCACAAAGCTCTCAGAGACTCTAAGGCAAAAGCAAAACCCAAAGTCCTTGGAAAAACCTGCAGTTCCTGGGAGCATGAAGGAGCCCCCAGGGCCATTCCTGACCAAGGCTCCCCAGGGACTGGTCCCAGCAGATCCCTGAGGCCACTGGGATGTGGGGGGATGCTGAGGGCAGGACAAGGGGTGACAGTGCCCAGCCTTGCTGGGGCTGTGCCAGGAGGCCCCAGTGGCTCAGGACAAGGTGTCTCCTCAGTGCCCTTGGTGGCACAGACCCTGCTGTGCCCCAGGGCACCAAGACTTGGCTTCTCTTTGTCCCTATCTGTCATCTCTGCCTCCAGTTCTCTGCTCTGACTGTGGCTTGGGGACACTTTCTCACCTGTGTTCCTTGATGGGAACCATTAAAACTTCCAAGAAACTTTGGAGTTTGATTCTCACTTGGAGTTCTTGAGAGGTTTCCTAACAAACCATGGTTATGCCTTGATTTCCCTCTGGTCTGGTGCCGTTCATTAGGAATGTTTCTTATAATAGTTATGGAAAAATATTTCAAAGTGCATCTTAAAAATATCCATTCCTATTTTAAAGGGTTTATTTTATTGCTGTTCTCTGTAAAGCAGAGGTGATTGCAGCATTCTGTGATTGATATTGATCCAGAGTCTCTCCTCAGGAGATCTGGCCTGCTCAGAGAAGCTGTGCCTTGAGGTCTGACCCAGTGTGGGGAACCTTGCTCACATTCCCCAACCGCATCCTGTCTCTACTCACTCACCTGGGACCTGCTTTGATTGGACAGTTGTCTGCTCTCAGGGAAAGAGGAATTTTTCCTTTTAGTTATTTTTGAATCAATCCAAAACTCCCAATTTTCCCTATGGAAAACAGACACACTCCTCAGGTGTGTGCCAGCTCAAGTTGCCACCAAGGAGGTTCAGGCCAGGGATCGGGGCCTCAGGGGTTGTGCCTGAGCCGGCGCCATCTTTCCTTTCTGCCTTTAAGTCCCGTCATGCCCTGCGGCCCGATAGAGCCCCATTGGAGCCGGGACTACAATACCCGTCATGCCCGGCGCTCCACTGAATCCCGGTATTCCCCCCCCATATGTCCAATAGATTTCCTCCAGAACCTCCAGGACCCCTAAGTGTCCCCTCAGCACCCATGTGGGAACCTCCCAAAAATGTCCCCGAATCCCCTGAACACTCCCAACCCCAGAGATGTCCGTTACAGCCACTTCTGGGAATTCATCTCCTGCCATCCCCCGCGAGCTCAGAGCACCTCATAACCCAGTCAGTCGCCTAAAATTCCTGCCGTGCCCTGCGCCCTGAAGAGCCCGGTTAGAGCTCCCGAAGATCCCTCCAACCTCTCCCAAACAGTACACCGTTACCCCCTGGAAACCTCAAGTCACCGTTCAGAGGCAAAAGTGTCCCTGCAGTGCCCTCCCGGGCTCCAAACTCTCTGCAAGATCTACTTCTGGGACTACAGCTCCCATCATGCTCCATGGTTCCGGTAACACGCCATTCCAGCTGAGACTCCATCCCCCATCATGCTCTGTGCCTCACAGAGAGTCATTGCAGCAGTGCCTAGAGCTCCCATGATGCTCTGCAGCCCCTTAAACTGTATTATACCCGCGCCTACAACTCCCATCATCCCCTGCGCCCCAGAGAGCCCCCTCAGAGCCCCCCCAGTTCCCGCCCGGACCCCGAAGGGTCCCAGATTCTCCTCCGTGACCTCCAAGTGCCCTCCTGGACCCCCAGGTGCTGCTCTGAGGTCTTCTGATTTTTTTAAGGGAAACAGTCTTTAAAAACAAACTATTGTGGGAAGGATGGAAATACTCCAAGAAAGAAATCTTGAGGGAGCAGAAACAGCCTGTCCCATGTGCCAAAAGTGAGGTAGCAATGAAAAGAACTGGTCTGGCTAGGCATGGAGCTTTTTCCAGGGTCTCAGGGACAAAAGAGGCTGCATCACCTTTGGACAGAAGGGCAAGCAACTCAGAAAGTGTTTATTGACGTGGTTAGGTCATCCAGAAAAATAAGAGGTGAAACCTCAATTAGGTATACCCTGGCCGTGACTGTGAAGGATAGAAAAACTTATTTTATAAACACATTAGCAGGAAAAGCAGGGACAAGGAGAACCTCCATTCCTTATTGGGGGAAGATATGGTTGCCCAAGATGAAGAAAAGTCTGAGGAACTTAACCCCTTCTTTGCCTCAGTTTTCAAGTATAAGACATTTTGTCCTCAGGACAAGTGTTCTCCTGACCTGGTAGATGGGGAAGGGGAGCAGAACAAACTCCCTGAAATCCAGGAGGAAGCATCTGGGGACCTGCTGAGCCACTCAGATGCTCACAGGTGTCTCTGGGACCAGATGGAATCCATATTAGGAGGATGAGGGAGCTGGTGGATGAGATTCCCAAGCTGTTCTCCATCATTTATCATCAGTCCTGGCTCACCAGGGAGGTCCCAGAGGGCTGGAGGTGCCAATGTGAGCCCATCCCCAAAAAGCACTGGAAGGAGGATCTGGGGAACTCCAGGCCTGTCAGCCTGACCTTGGTGCCCAGCAAGGTGGTGGAACAGATCACCTTGAGAGCTATCACACCATGGCACCTACAGGTTGGCAGAGGGATCAGAGCCAGACAGTGTGGATTTCAGTATCTGCATGGATGATCTGGATGGGGGAATTGAGTGCACCATCAGCAAATTTGCAGATGACTGCAAGCTTGGTGAGAGTGTTGATCTGCTGGAGGATAGGAGGATTCTGCACAGGGACCTGGACAGGCTGATCCAGGGCCCAAATACAACAAGGTGAGGTTTAACAAGATCAAGTCCCAGGTCCTGCACTTTGGCCACAACAACCCCTGCAGTGCTACAAGCTGGGGACAGAGTGGCTGGACAGCAGCCAGGCACAAAGGGTCCTAAAGGCACTGATGGACAGCAGGCTGGACATGAGCCAGCAGAGTGCCCAGGTGGCCAAGAAGGCCAATGGCTCCTGGCCTGGATCAGGAATGGTGTGGCCAGCAGGAGTAGGCAGTGATTCTTCCCCTGTGCTCAGCACTGGTTGGGCAGCACCTCGAGTGCTGTGTCCAATTCTGTGCCCCCAATTTGGGAAGGACAAGGAGCGGCTGGAGTGTGCCCAGAGAAGGGCAACAAGGCTGGTGAGGGGTCAGGAACACAAGCCATGTAAAGAGGTGCTGAGGATCTGGGATTGTTCATTCTGTAGAAAAGTAGACTCAGGTGTTACCTTATTACTCTCTAGAACTTCCTGAACCGTGGTTTTAGTCAGGTGGGGATTTGTCTCTTTGACCAGGCAGCAACTGGCAAAATGAGAAGACACAGTCTTAAGCTTCACCAAGGGAAATATAAGTTGGATATTAGAAAAAATGCTATTTACAGGAAATGTGGTAAAATTCTGGAGTGATCTCTCCAGGGATTGGTGGAGACACCATCCCCATATGTTTAAAAGAAAGACTAGCTATGGCAATTTGTGCCATATGGAGGTGTTAGGCAGGGGTTGGACTTGAAGTTCTCTTCCAACCTCGTGATTCTGTGAATTCACAGAGTCTTTCAGCTGAAGTCTCTGTCCCTGTCCTTTCCCTGTGTGTCTGTTGCAGATGGAAGCTGCTGGTGCCATTCTCACCTTTAACCCCTGATTTGAATGGTGACAGATGCTCTTGGGTGTGTTAAGCAGATGTTGCTCAATGTTTATGTGGAATTTTTGTATCCTCATGGCACCAAGGAGACTGTTGTGGCACTGTGAAAACTCTTGAAACCAAAAAGCCACTGAGACATTGGGGCAGGATGGTACCAAGGAGATCATTGAGATACTGCAGATCCAAGGACACTGTGGTGGCTCCATGGAAACTCATGGAATCGTGGGCACTGTGACACAGCAGGGCCTCGTGGAACCAAGGAGTGAATTGTGACTGTACCAAACCTCATGGAACCAAAGTGCCATTGTGGAACTTCAGAGCCTTGTGGACCAAGGGAACCTCAGTGACACTGTGAGGGTCCATGGAACCAAGTGGCCATGGTGACACTGGATCCTCATTGACCAATGGTGCATTGTGACACTGCAGGGCAGTATGGAATCATGGAGACAACTGTGACATTACATGGTGTCATGGCAGCAAGTGATCATTGTGACACTGTGGGGCCTCATGGGAACAGGGGGCATTTGTGGTACCATGGAAATTGTGACTGTTGTGGCACCATGGAACCAAGGAGACCATTGTGACACTACAGGACCCCATGGTACTGGGGAGTCATATAACAGTGTGGGACACATGGAACCAAGGGGGCATTGTGACACCGTGGGGACTCATGGAATTGTAGAGAGCTTTGTGACACTGCAGGGCTTCATGGAATGAAGGGACAGTTGTGGTACTGTGGGGCCCCATGGATCCAAGGAGAGCATTGTGACACTGAACCTAATGGAATTATTGCAGATGATACAACTTACATAGTTTTTTAAATGTAACTTAGTCAGGGGTTTTTTTGCCTTTGCCCAGGATGTGGGCAGTTGAAGCTTCTCTTCAAAAGACTCCGTTCACCAAGGCTGGGTGAGGCCTGATGAGTTCAACATCTACAGACTGGGAATAACCCAAAGATACACAGGAGGTAAACGAGCATTGACAAACATCATCTACAGTGTGGTTGGAGACACCTGGTCTGGGAAAAGATTGGTAAGACAATCAAAGAATGAGGGCCTAATTCACATCAAAGACAAAGGGATCAATAACCAACAGGAGATCAAATACTAAGAATTTAGATCACTTAATGGGATTCTTCAATGTAACATGAATTTCTTTGGGTTTTGTCTGTATAAATATGTGAAAAGCCTAGTAAAAAACCATGTGTGATGGAATGATTTTCACTGCACAAAACAGGCACGTGTAGGCAGAATGATTTGTATTTCACATGCTGGCCACAGTAACATCCTGGCCAGAATAAAGTAATGCCTAAATTCTCCAGCACTGAGTAGATGTTGGGGAGTTTCTGTTTTTCATACAGTTTCAGTGTGAGTCCCACTGAGGTTCATCACCAACAGAAGTTCTTCCTGAACTCCTTGGAAGAGATAACTGGTGGCCCTGGTTGCACAAAGCTCTCAGAGACTGCAAGGCAAAAGCAAAACCCAAAGTCCTTGGAAAAACCTGCAGTCCCTGGGAGCATGAAGGAGCCCCCAGGGCCATTCCTGACCAAGGCTCCCCAGGGACTGGTCCCAGCAGATCCCTGAGGCCACTGGGATGTGGGGGGGATGCTGAGAGCAGCACAAGGGTTGACAGTGCCCAGCCTTGCTGGGGCTGTGCCAGGAGGCCCCAGTGGCTCAGGACAAGGTGTCTCCTCAGAGCCTTTGGTGGCACAGACCCTGCTGTGCCCCAGGGCACCAAGACTTGGCTTTTCCTGGGCACTGCCAGCCCTGCCCGAATCCTTGGCCATGTCCAGCACAGCATGTCCTGTGCTGTCCCACAACTGCTGCTGTTTCCCTGCAGGCTGCACACTCCCATCTCACTGCCCCTGGCTCTGCCTTGCCACTGCCAGCACTGCCCTGACCTCTGCCACCCTCCCCCTCTGTGCCTTGGGACACACACACACATGCACTGAGCTCATCTTCCTCCTCCTGGGTGCTTCTCCTGCCACAGCCCTGCCCTGGGAGGGTTCATTCCTCACAGGAGCTCCATTGTTTGTACTGGTGCATTTTATAGCTCTACTCTGCCTGTCTGTCAATTCTGTCTTCAAAGAACTCTCCAAGGAATAGATTCATTGAATTGTGGAATAACAAAGGTAGGAAGAGCCCCCTGAGCCCCCTTGGCCTGTGTGTGGCTGGGATGGAGTTCCCTTTGCCCAGAGTAGCCCCTGTCCTGCTGTGCTTGGCTCCTGTGGCTGGAGTGGGTTTGATCCCTGCCCAAGGCTTTGGCTGTTCCTGAGCAGAGCTGGCCCCACATGAGGCATCTCTGCAACCCCTAAACCAATAGGCTGCGAGTGAGCAAGTGTTCTTGGGGACACAGGGATGGGACAGCTGGGATGGACTGACCCAAGGGATCCTCCAATCCATGGGATGTCCCGATCAGCAGGGAAATGAGGGGGATAAGAGGGCCTCTGGATTTTCTGTAATAAATACATTTGTCTTCCAGAGCAACCACTACACATGCTGAATTCTTCTCTCTCCATTGTCTTCATTGCTTCTGCATTTGGCCTCTGCTTTTTAGTCCCCTTAACATTAATCTCTTTTTATGGTGACCCACAACTTATTTTCTCCTGTTTTCTGTGTAAGGAGGGACAGTGACAGAGACACTCTATTGTCACTGGATGCCCAGAGGGATTTAACCACAGCCACCTTGCCCAACTCTGCTCTTATGGGCACCCCCAGAAAATGCCAGGGCTCTGTCAGGTGCCCATCCCTGAGCTCTTGCCCCACTCACAGCCCCAGGGGTGTCTAGGGACATGAGTCCTTCCCTGGCACACACATACAGTTCATAGCAGAAGGGACAGGGGCTTCCAGGGCTCTGCTGCCACTGCCAGAGCCTGGCAGGGACCTCAGCCCTGCAGGTGTCACCCTGCCCTGCCCCTGCCTGAGGTCTCTTATGGCCAGAGGAAAAGGCACCGGGAACTCTAGGCATAGGAGCTCATCCCAACCCTGCATCCACGGGTTCCCAGGAGACATTAATCTCCGGAAACTCCAGCACCAGCTGAAGGTGTTTGTGCTCACTGGGTTTATGTCCCCTCACACACACACGGGATGTTCAGGGCTGTGGAATGTCCCTACACTGCAAACACAGACTCCTGACCTGGTCATTTGATGTCCCTCCAGGCAGGGAAGAACAACCTCTGTGCCCTGGGGTGAGAGGCACTGCTGGAAGAAGTGCTGGCCTTGCAAGGACACTGCTGGGACAGCCCCACCCTGAACACTGCCACACTTTGGCTGCCACTGCTGTTCTCCTCTCCAGGGCGCTGTGTTGGGAACATCCTTGAGAGCAAACTGGGAAGGAGATTGAAGTTTTCAGGCCCTGCACTAGGGAGATGCCCTTGCATGATGAAAATGCTGTTGCAGAGTCCATGGCCTGTCCCTGCACAGTCACACAGCAGGACTGGGACAGAAGTGAGAGAGCCCTGAGCCTTTAAACCAACACAGGGGCTCTGAAGGTGAGTGTGGAAGTCAAGGAAGGGGAGGTTATGGAGCAGAAGCCCTGGGGCTGCCTAGCAGTGAGCATCCCTTTTCACCCTAGATATTCCTAGAGGAACAGACCCTGCAGTTCCAGAGCAGCCAGAGAGGAAAGATGTCAGGCAAACCCGGCAATACTGAGTTCTTTATTTTGTGTAAGCACATATGTAGTACAACCCCTGGGTTATATAGCCTGTGGTTCACACTAGGAATGTGAATAGTGAAGTAAAAAAGGTACAGATAAAAATTTCAAAGTTAACAAATTCTCAAAAATATAATACCTGTGACAGCAAAAAACCCCACAAGACAAAGAGTGGGCATTAATGAGTAACACCGGAAGAGTTATACAGGAGAATGGGGGTTTATTCCTTCTGAAAAGTGTTCATGATACTTTTCCTCAGGACATCCTTGAACTCCTGGTTCCTCAGGCTGTAGATGAGGGGGTTCAGGGCTGGAGGCACCAGCGAATACAGAACTGACAGGGCCAGATCCAGGGATGGGGAGGAGACAGAGGGGGGCTTCAGGTAGGTGAATATGCTGGTGCTGAGGAACAGAGAGACCACGGCCAGGTGAGGGAGGCAGGTGGAAAAGGCTTTGTGCCGTCCCTGCTCAGAGGGGATTCTCAGCACAGCCCTGAAGATCTGCACATAGGAGAAAACAATGAACACAAAACAGCCAAATCCTAAACAGGCACTAACAGCAAGAAGCCCAAGTTCCCTGAAGTTTGAGTGGGAGCAGGAGAGTTTGAGAATGTGTGGGATTTCACAGAAGAACTGGCCCAGGGCATTGCCATGGCACAGGGGCAGGGAAAATGTATTGACTGTGTGCAGCAGAGCATTGAGAAAGCCACTGGTCCAGGCAGCTGCTGCCATGTTGGCACAAGCTCTGCTGCCCAGGAGGGTCCCGTAGTGCAGGGGTTTGCAGATGGACACGTAGCGGTCGTAGCACATGATGGTCAGGAGGAATAACTCGTCTGAGATGAAGAACAGAAAGAAAAACATTTGTGCAGCACATCCTGAGTAGGAGATGGTCCAGACATCCCAGACTTAATTGTGCATGGCTTTGGGCACAGTGGTGCAGATGGTGCCCAGGTCAGTGAGGGCCAGGTTGAGCAGGAAGAAGAACATGGGGGTGTGCAGGTGGTGGCCGCAGGCTACGGCGCTGATGATGAGGCCGTTGGCCAGGAGGGCAGCCAGGGAGATGCCCAGGAAGAGGCAGAAGTGCAGGAGCTGCAGCTGTCTTGTGTCTGCCAATGGCAGCAGGAGGAAATGCCTGATGGAGCTGCTGTTAGACATTTGCTGTGTCTTGGCTTGGGGATCTGTAAGAAAAGTAATAATGGAATAGTTTGGTTTGGAGAGGATTTTAAATATCCCAGCCCAGCTTGGTGGCTCTTTCTCCCCATTGCCTGCAAAGGGCTCTGCTGCCTGGAGCTGTCCCTGCCAGCAGCTGCTTCCCTGTGCCCACTGCTGGACCCTTCCACTGCTGCCAGAGCCCAGCACAGCCCTGGGGGCTCAGCTCTGCTCTGCAGACCCCTCCCAGCACAGGGCACTGCCCACGGACAGCTCTGTTTTTGCAGGTTCTGTTGGCAACATCACAGCAGCCCTGAGGTGACTGGAAAAGACACACTGGTGCTGTGTATAAGGGACCCTGTGATGATGTCTGTCACTGTCTACTTTATTGAGATTAAAGAGAATTTTTTTTTTTTTCTCATTCTGAACCAAGAGATGAATATCAGTGTCCAATTTCCCATCATGGCAACTGAGAGCAGTAGATTAAACAACAGGATTTTACCTTTCATGCAGCCCCTGATTTGCTGTGCTCCCTGTATAATCTACTTAAAAATGTCCTGCAGTAAATATCATGCTGGGAGGAGTCTTGAACAATGCAGCATCCTCACCACACAAGGAGAACACTTCCAAGCCATACAAGCTCTTTCCTTCCGCCCAGACCTTGTTCCCCACTGCTGTCAGCAGCTCCCAGGGCTGGCTGAGAGCTGTCCCTGGCAGGCAGCAGAGTCCCTGCCCCAGCACAGTGCCCTGTGCTGCAGGACCCTGCTCTGCAGGACAGTCCTGGGCATGCCTGGCTGCTCTAGACAAGAGAATCAGAGAAGGCACTCACAGAGTCTGCAGGCATTGGGATGTTCCAGCTTTAGGAGATCACTGCAGGAGCTGCAGCTGCCTTGTCCTTCAGCCAGAGGTTTCCTCTGTCAAGGGCTGGGATTGATTCTGCCCCAGTTACTTCTGAGCATCTTCCCAGAAATGGCTGATTGAAGATCTCTGTGCCTCTGTGCTGTGCCCGGGGTGGCTGCAGGCAGAGCCCCAGCCCTGCTGGGCTCTGAGAAGAGCTGCTCAGCAAGGGAAATGTGGTTTTGAAGCTCTTCTTGTTTGCTCAGGTGACCCTCTGCACCAGGAGCCTAGCCCAGCTCAGCAGCACAGACACACCACAAGGACTTTAATGACCCTCATGGGAGGTTCTGCTGAGGCCATGAATATCAGTCCCTGAGAAGGAGGTGTAGAAAAAAACTCTCCAGAATTCCAAGTCAGATTCAAACTCCAAAGTTGCTTGAAGTTTCAATGGATCCCACTGAGGAACAGAAGTGTGAAAGTGTTGCCATGTTCTAGTCAGAGAAGGAAATTGTAGGCAGAGATGACAGGTGGGCACAAAGAGAAGCCAAGTCTTGGTGCCCTGGGGCACAGCAGGGTGTGTGCCACCAAGGGCTGTGAGGAGACACCTTGACCTGAACCACTGGGGCCTCCTGGCACAGCCCCAGCAAGGCTGGGCACTGTGTAAGCCCTTGTCCTGCCCTCAGCATCCCCCTCACATCCCAGTGTCCTCAGGGATCTGCTGGGATGAGTCCCTGGGGAGCCTTGGTCAGGAATGGCCCTGGGGGCTCCTTTATGCTCCCAGGGACTGCAGGTTTTTTAAAAGACTTTGGGTTTTGCCTTTGCCTTGGAGTCTCTGAGAGCTTTGTGCAAGCATGGCCACCAATTATCAGATTTAATTAGTCCCTTGAGAGGCTTTGTCAGTAATGATTTTCAGTGGGGCTCATTACTGCTTCAAGGCACTCAGGGTTAATTTAAGTTCTACTTTTTGACACTGAGTCTCTGAGAGGTTTGAACAGTGATGGTCTCCAATTATCTTCTTAATTAATCCCTTGAGAGCCTTTGTCAGTAATAATACTCAGTGGGTCTCAGTAATGTTTCAGGGTACTCAGTTTTTTTTAGGTACTTGGAGTTTCCCACTTGACACCAACTCTTTAAGTAGTTTATGCAATCATGGCCACAATTATCTGCTTTAACGAGTCCCTTAAGAGCTTGGTATTGACACTCACTGGGGCTCATTAATATTTTGAGATACTCAAGGTTTTAAAGCTACTTAGGATATTCCTTTCCTCTCTGACTCTTTGAGAGGTTTTTGGGCAATCCTGGACTCCAATTCATGGACTCATGAACTCTCCTCCAAGGAGTTCATGAAAAGCCTGTGATGGTGATGGACATCAGTGGGTCCCATTAATGCTATGACACACTTTGAGTTTTTCTTCTGACTTGGATTCCTGGAAAAGTTTGTGCAATCTCCTCTCAAGCCCTGAGGTTCAAGGACTCAGCACCAAATTCACCATGGGGCTCATTGGGATCAAGCAAGTCCTGACAAACTATGGCTGTGCCTTGTTTTCCCTCTGGTCTGGTGCAGTTCATTAGGAAGGTTTCCTAATACAGTTAAGGAGAAATATTTCAAAGAGCTTCTAAGAAATGCACATTCCTATTGTATAGGATGTCTTTTATTCCTGTTCACTTTAGAGCAGAGGTGATTGCAGCATTCTGTGATTGATATTAATCCAGGGCCTCTCCTCAGGAGGTCTGGTCAGATCAGAGAAGCTGTGCCTTGAGATCTGACCCAGTTTGGACAACCTTCCTGCACATTCTCCAACCTCCTCCTGTTTGTCTGCACTCACCTGGGGCCTGCTTTGTTTGGAGAACATGCTGCACACAGCCAAAACTCTCTTTTTTCCTCTCTTTTTTCCTCTCTTTTTAAAGTAATCTAAAACTCTCGAATTTCCTCATTCAAAAAGACACTTTAAATTAATGTGGCAGCCAAAGCTGGAGAAGGTTCCCCTTACCCAAGGCAGAACCATGAAAGGAATTTTTTAGATCTTTGGGCTCCTTGATTCCACAAGGACTTTTTTTATCACCATGGACTCTTGGTTCTATGAGGCTCTGTAGTGTCACATCGGATATTTGCTTCCATGGGGTTGCACAGTGTCACAATGCTCTTTTTGGTTCCATGAGGTTCTATGCTGTCACAATGGAGATTTGTCTCCATGGGGCCCCACAGTGTCACAATGATATTTTTGCTTCCATAAGACCCTGATCTGTCACATTGACTTTTGGTTCCTTGAGATTCTGTACTCTCAACAATGGCCTTACTGTCACAACAAACCCTTGGTTCCATGAGATTCTTGAGTGTCATAATGGAATCCTTGGTTCCATGTAGCCCCACAGTGTCAACATGGTCTCCTTGGTTCCACAAGGCCATTCAGTGTCACAATGGCCCATAGGTTTCATGAGGCCCCACAATGTCACAGTGGACCTTTGGTTCCATGAGTTCCCCCCAATGTCACAAGAGTCTTCTTGGATTCACAGTGTCAAAATGGTTCCTTGGCTTCACACAGCCCACTGTGTCACAATGAACTCTTGGTTCCATTATACCCTGAAGTGTCACAGGGATTTCCTTGGTTCTGTGAGGTTCTGTAGTGTCACAATGGATGTTTGGTTCCAGGTTACCCACAGGGTCACAGTGGTCCCTTTATTCCTGTGGCACCCAGCAGAATACCTCACTGACAGGGCCGAATGTCTTAGAAGGAAGAGGAGAAGCAAACATTTGGAGTCATGGTTTTCGTCTTCCCAGGTCACAGTGATGTGGGGTGGGGCCCTGCTGTCCTGGAGATGGCTGAACACTGGCCTGCCCACGGAAGGGGGAAGAGACAACAACCTCTGTCCATGGAAGTGCAACAGCAGAGAGGTCAGGCTTGAAAGGAATGTTGCATTTGTCTTTACAAACAAGCTGTAGATCTGTTGGTAGATAGAGTTGGCACTAAGAGATAAAAGAAACAATGGGAGGCATTCCACTGATTGATGAATGGGAAAAGAGATTTGCCTTTACAAAAAAACTGTAGGTTTGCTGGTAAATGAAATTGGATATCAGAAGATGAAAGAAGCAATGGTGGGGGAGGGAGGGGGGATGGAAACTATGAATTCTGTAAGAATTAAAAATTAAAAGGGAGGGTTATACATTATAGAGGAGTCTCAGGCGTCAGGTGTTCTGGCAAGTCTGGGCTTCTCAAGTACCTCAGCCACTGGGGAAAGAGAGAGGGAAATGCGGCAAGGAAAATAGGATGAAAAGGAGGCTGCGTCCTCCAAAAATTTGAGAGATTCCAGGGGAATGCCCCATGGCCTCTCCCTTTATTTGAATAAAGCATAAAGGACTCCTCTGTCTCCTTTTTGGACATAAACCTCTGGTGTTTGTGGATTCATTTTCCTTACAGGCTGAAGGCTGGGCTTAAAAGACTGTCACCAGCACAGGAAACATCTATCTGAGAGAAAAGATGTGTGCTAATGTCTTTACAAATCATTTGATGGGTGAAGGGATGGGTGTTAAGGCCTTTGAAATGGGTCATAATGTTTCTACTGACTTTGGGTAGCAGGTTTGTTACCAGGCCCAGAGAGCTTGGCTCCTGAAACAGACAAGGGGCTGCACAAACCTGAACTTCTTAATTTGGGGGGAAATTCCAGGTTCAAGGGGGAATATGGAGTACACAGGTTGGCAAGACCATACCTTCCTAGTACCTTGGACAGTGGGTAAAGGAAGAGGGCAACATGTGGCCGGGAGTTTAGGATAAATGGAGGCTGCACCTTCTGAAAACTCGAGAGAGAAAGCACGGTGAGAGTGTACCCAGATGAACTCTCTCCCTTTATTCAAATAAAGTTGAATGTGTGCTCTGTCTCCTTTTTGGACATAAATCTGTGATGTTTATGGATTTTCCTGACAGTGACAACATGGAATCTCATGGAACCAAGTGTCCACAGTTTCACGGCGCAGCCTCATGGGGCGCTGGAGACCATAACATCACAATGGGGACATATAGAACAATGGCTCCATAGCAACACTGCAGGGCCTCATGGAATGCAAGAGATCCTTGGAAATGGATGGAATGGAAATTCATGGAACCAAGTGCTTACTGTTTTACAGCAAGACCTCATGGAATAATGGAGATCATTGTGTTGCAATGGAAACTCATGGCACAAAGGCTCCACTGTCACCCAGCAGGACCTCATGGAATCCAAGAGACCATTGTGATACACTAGAAACCCATATAACCAAGGCTCTGTTGGGACAAACCTGGGCCTGATGAAACCAAGGAGACCACTGTGATGAAATGGAATCCCAAGAAACCTTGGATCAATTGTCAACACATCAGGCTCTCATAAAACTAAGGAGAACATTGTGACACAATGGATTCTTATGGAACCAAAGTCCCATTGTGACAGGGCAGCCTGATGGAAACCCGGTGCCACTGGGACATGTCCAGGCTTGGAGGAAGCAAGTGTCCACTGTGACACAGCACAGCCCTGTGAATCACAGGAGAGCACAGTGACACCATGTAATATTGGGGAACAAAATATTAATTGCAAACAGAGCAGGGACTCATGGAAGCCAGGAAACTATTGTGATGCTGCACTTTGTCACAATGGGGCCCTGCTGTGTGAGTATCCATTTCCCCACAATCTGCTGGGTCTCATGAGGCCCCACTGTGTCTCAATGTCCCCTTGCTTCCACAAGCCATGGCACAGTCCCAATTGCCCCTGGGTTCCATGAGGCTATGCTATTTTCAGAATTGACTCTTGCTTCCATGAGATTCCATTGCATCACAATGGTCCCCATGTTTCCATGAGGCTGTGCTGTGTCACAAAGGACACTGGATTCCACAGGAGCTGGCAGTGTCCCAGTGGTTCTTGTCTCCTATTCGGCTCCACTTTGTCAAAATAAAGCCTTGGTTTCTAGAGATTTCACTGTGTCACAATGTTCTCTTTAGATTCCTGACAGCCTGATGTGGTGACAATTGACCCTTGGTTCCTTGAGATTTGATTGCACCACCGTGGTCTCCTTGGTCTTATAAAGCCCAGGTTTGTCACAATAGTTTCAGGATATTCCATTACAACATAATGGTCTCCAACACTCTATGAGGCTGTACCATGAAACAGTGAACACTTGGTTCCATGGGATTCCATTGGGTAACAATGTTCTCATGTGTTCCATTAGGCCTGGCTCTGTCACAATGCTTACACCAGCCCTGGAAATGTCCCATTGGCACCTGGCTTCCATTAGGCCCTTCTGTCTTGAAAATTTGCCTGTTCTTTCAGAACATTCCATCACAATGGTGTCCTGTGTTCCATTAGGCCCAACTGTGTCACAATGTACATTTGGTTCCATGAGCAGTGGCAATGTCCCAGTGGCACCTGTGTTCTATGACACCCTGCCGTGTTACACCTGACAGTTTGTTCCATGAGATTCCATGGAGTCACAATTGTCACTTGGTTCCATGGGGCCGCGCTGTGTCTCATGGCCCCTTGCTTCCATGAGCCATGGTATGGTCCTACTTGCACCTGGATTCCATGAGGCCATGCCATGTTCACAACTGACACTTGCTTCCATGAGATTTTATTGCATGACAATTGTCCCCATGTTTCCATGAGGCTGTGCTGTGTCACAATGGGCACTGGGTTCCACATGCCCTGGTGATCTACCAAAATAAGAGTATTGGTCCAATACATATACTCAACTGTGATGGACAAAACACTCTTTAACAATTTAAAGTTAGAAAGTGTATGTTTAATCAGGACTGGGCAATAGCGTGTGGTAATCATCTAATACACACTGCAAAATCACAGGTGATGAGTCTATTTATTGACAAAGGATTTAAACAAATACATATTCATAATAACAGGCCCTTCCATCTCCCACTTCCTATGGCAATTACCTTGAATAGCTATTAAAGATTGACTGATTGACTTCTAAATTAATGATCAATGAATGATTGACTTCTAAATTAAGTCTGGGGTCATTTTCTGTGGGGAGGGGTCTTGAAAGGAGGAAGTAAAGAGAGTCTTCCTTGCCCTGAACTCTCAACCTTTTCTATCCATGACAATACAAATGATTTCTGGGGATAGTACAATGCTTTAAAGGATGAGTTTCTGGTTGCATTGTCTATGTTTCTTTGGGTCTGCTTACTAGTTTCATCTTTTCCCATTGTAAGCACAGCTGAGAGAACATAGGATGACAGACAATTATTTATTTAAGATTCAGAAAACTACCTCAAGCCAGGTTTTCTAACTTCTAACTTTTAATTATTTTCAGCAAAGTCTATCTATCCATTTCCATTTTAATTAATTCCAGTAAATAACTAACTTTTAACTAAAAAGCTAATATTTCGAAGATTAGTGTTTTATTCCCCACTTTTTTGAAATTAGTAAATTCTTTTACTCAATATGGGGATTTCTCTTCATCTATCTAAGACACATGGCAATGATCTCTTAAGATCAAGCCATACGCCTTTGACAGCGATGCTAAGTCTGCCACTTGTCGCAATATCTTCCTGTTGGGGGTTGAATGTTTTTCTATTAGAATGTTTTTCTATTACTGTGTCAATTTAAAGAATTTTTCCCATTATCATGCCAACAGAGCTTGCCAGGTAACACCCAGCATCTTTGATGACTCTAGACAGAAGGGGTAGTAAGGAGCGGGCTTCCAAAGTGGTTACTTGTGTTTCCGGTGAGCAGAGCTGAGAGGAGAACTCCCTCCTTGTCTTCAGACATGCAGCCAAACACAGGAGAGCCAGACAGTCTGCAATCACCTGCCCTGCATCTGCCCTGCAGCAGCTTCCTACCTCTGAGGACACAACTGACCACCAGAACCCAAAGACTGAGTGAGGAGCTGCCCTCTCCAGCCCGTTCCCACCCGAGAACGGCGTGGCCACTGCCGTCCCCTCCCACCTCCGCTCTCACCTGCTTCTCTGTCATGTCGGGCTTTGCTCCGTCTGCAGGACCGGGACCGAGTGCAGAGAGAGTGTGCCTGCAGCTAAAGAAATGACTGGCACCAAGTTATCTGTTCTGTTTTGCTGGTAATTTAAACAACTGCTGTTGTTTCTGCTTGTATGGTTAGATATATTAGTAAAAGAGCTATTATTCCTAATCCCTTATCTCTGCCTCAGAGTTCTTGATTCAAACAATTATAATACTTGGAGGGAGTGGAATTAATGTCTGTATTTCAAAGGAAAATTTCTGCCTTTATCAGCAGACACCTGTCCTTGAAACCAGGACACTTTCTATTTCCAAGAAGTACAGCAATATACAAAAACAAACTTACACTGACTAAAATAAGCACCACAGTGACTGGCTGAATTAAGGCATTAAGCAAACCGTTTGCAGTTGGTGATCATCCAAATAGCACATTCAACCAATGATGAGGCAGATGTTCTTCAACTCATTTAAAAACCCCTTTTATGGTCACCATGTCAAGGTGTATCATGATCAAAGTCCTTTTCCCTGCATCTTGAATCTCTTTTAAAATTTTTCTTCATTCCTAGTGTTTCAGTATCTGAGCGACTACGTTGAATTCATTCCTTAGGCGCAGGCAATATTTCTTGCACAGTAACCAGGTTTGCCTTTATGTACTGATGTGATATTACAGGTGCTTGATAGGAAAAGTCGCATCCTTTGATTTTAGCAAAATTGCAAACACATAAATTGAACTGAGTGTCATTCACTATTTGATTGTCTTTTGTTATGGTGGGAAATGCTGTTCTAATACAGACACAACCGTGTCCTATATACACAAGTGAAGTTGTTTGGTTGGTTAGATGCATTTCAAAGTGGAAAATGCTTTGGTCTGTGTCCAGACAAGTATCTTTGTCATCTTCTAAAGTTCCCTCACATACATATCCCATTTTTTTTCTAATAGAACAGGGCTCTAGGTTAATGGTCTGCCATTTTTTCTACATTTTTTTGTGCCCACATTCTATGTTCAGAAGGATACAGTACAGTCCCTTCATGATTTAGTCCTAAAGCAACTATTGGATGGATTAAGCACACGGATGCACTAAATATAGTTAAAACAAAAGCTGTCACTGTATTTGTCTCAGGGTCATAGGTAAAATTGACCAAAACCCACCAAAGTTGAAGCTCTCTTTCCATCTCAATGGCATTATCCCAAACAATTTTGCGAATTTCAGCAGGGAATATCCCTTCCTCACCTTCCCTGATAACTACGACAGCCACTGACTGCATCCACATTTGTGCTTGAGTACATCCAAGAGCCAGAGAAATGTTTGCACAGGCTGTGCCTAAGTCTTTAATTACTGCCTCATAGTCTCTCTCTTCTATATTATCCAATTTGGGTAATATTTTGGTTAGTTTCCAATGATTGTTACCTAGTGCTAACAAAGGAGATTGCAAAGATTGCTGTAATTTAACTTAATCGCTTCCCATCACAGTCAATCTGCTCATTAACACCTCCAAATTCATTGTATTTAGAACTCCCAATCCTGTTCCTAATATCCCAGTGAGGTCTCTCTTTTTCTTAAAACTAGAGAGCATACGGCTTTGAAACCAGTTAGTCCATTCCGTAGAAGAAGCTTTGAGAAATGGGGCACATTATGGCCAAATGGTAGAAGTATTTACTTGCATTCCCATTTCTTCTTGCTTAAAAGACCATTCTTGGCTTAGTTGGCAGTCTCTGAATTTTTGTTTTCTTGACAGCATATAGTCCAATTTTAGTAATTGTGGGAATTATAGGTTGCTTAATTTCCTCTGAAATAATTGGAGTTTGGATTGTTACAGCCCTCTCTGTAACTGGTGGAGTTGATTTGGCTTTCATTTTGTGAAACTCGATGCAATATTGAGTAACGTTAAAATCAAGATTAAACCCTTTTGTCGCACACCCTTCAATTTTAAGTCTAAATTCAGGACACGTGGTCAAACATTTGTCACAGCAAATTTAGGTCCAACCTGGACGAGTTCCATGGGTGGATGGTGACCCTCAAGGAACCCATCTTGTACGAATGCATATTCATATCCCCAAACATTTGTCCCTTCCGACATACTTGCATTTGTGACACTTAACATTTTGCTCAAAGCCCTATGAGTGTAGGGATCATAAGCTTTCCCTTGGCATTAATAAATCTTGGTTACATTGTACTGATGTGGTGTTGCTTTGACTCTTATTATAGTCATGGCAATGACCACAAGGGTCATGACCATTTGCATAATGTTCATGATAGTTATACATCCATTACTCGCTGTTCTTGGTGAATTTCAGCTTCAGGTCTCTGTCACTGGGTGCATTTTTCCAAATTTCTTCAGGAGCCTCCTTCACATGGGAATGATGGATCCATGCCTTCTGTTCCTTGATCTTGACTGCTGTGAAAGGTGGTGAGGAGTACCTGGGATGGTCCTTCCCACTGTGACTCCAAAGTCTTCTCTGCAAAAGACTTAACATATGCATAATCCCCAGATTGTACATCATGTACTGGCCCATCTAATTCTCTGCTTTGGGCCCTAGCCACATATTTTCCAGCTTCTCTAAGTTGCTTATTTAGGGCCACCATTTATTTGTGTAGATTTTCTTCCTCTGCTTGAATGGGTGTTACTCGTTCTTGGACTGCATATGGTCTCCCATACTATACTTCAAAAGGCTTAATTTCCCTTTTGTTCTTGGTTTCGTTCTAATCTGTAGTAATGCCAGTGGAAGAGCCTGGGGCCAAGGCAAATTTGCCTCTTGCCCCAGCCTAACAATTTGTTGTTTTATCATATGGTTCACTTTCTCTACTTCGTCACTGGATTGAGGGTGATATGGAGTATGCTATTCCCAATCTATTCCCAGGTGGTGATTAATTTGCTGTACAATTTTGGAGATAAAATGTGGCCCTCTATCAGGAGATGTAGTGGCTGGGACTCCAAAACGTGGTATTATTTCTTGTAACAATGCCTTGGTCACCTCTCATGCCTTAGCTGTCCAGGTAGGGAAGGCTTCTGGCCATCCTGAAAAGGTATCTGTTAACACTAATAGGCAATGATATCCCACTTTCCTGGGCAATTTTGTAATATCAATTTGCCATTGCTGCCCAGGTCCACAGCCCTTCCCAATTTGTCCAACTTTAGGCTTTGGAAAGTTTTTAGGATTAGTTCAGAGGCAAAGACCACACTGACGAGTTACTTGTGTAACTGTGCCTTGCAATTTTCTAGCCAGAATTCTATCCTTTAAATAATTGTACAAAGCATCTGTTCCCCAGTGTGTTTTTTCATGTTTTTTTAGCACTAGTGACCACAACAAGTAAGAAGGTACTACGACTTTTCCTTCTTTGTTTGCAGCCCAGCCTTCCTGTCTATAAGTTGCTTCTTCTTCCTTAATATGTTATTTTTCCTTTTTGTTAAATACTGGCTTACCTTCAACAGAGATCTTTTCATCTAGAATTAGTGCTACCTCAACTGTTTCATTGGGTATCTCACCTTTGGCTGCTTCTTTTGCCTCTCTGTCCACCAGCATATTTCCTTCTTTCAATTCTGAGCTCACGTTTTGGTGTGCCCTGATGTGCATAATAGCTACCTTGTTCGATAACTGAACTGCATCTAATAGTTTAAGTATTTCTTGGGCATGTTTAATATTTTTTCCTTGCGAGTTCAGCAGTCCTCTTTCTTTCTAAATTGCTCCGTGTGCATGTACCACTCCAAATGCATACCTAGAGTCTGTATAAATGTTGATTTCTTTCCTTTTGCCAGCTCTAAAGCACGGGTTAAGGCAATTATTTCAGATTTTTGTGCAGAGGTGTTTGTTGGCAATGGTCCAGACTCTATTACCTCTCTGCTTGTGGTAACTGCATACCCAGCATGTCTTTTTCCACTTATGATATACCTGCTCCCATCAGTGAACCAGCTCTCAGCCTTCTTGAGAGGGGTGTCCTTCAGATCCGGGTGACTGCAGTAGGTGGCTTCAATGGTCTCCAGGCAGTCGTGGATCACTGGTTCTCCCATAATCCTGCTGAGGAAAGAAGCTGGGTTCACAATGTTAGTCACCATGATTTCAACATCACCTTGTTCTATCAGTATGGCCTGGTACTTTAGAAATCTTCGTGGGGAAAGCCAATGTCCCCCTTTTGCCTCCAGGACTGCAGACACTGTGTGGGATACTAGCACGGTCATTTTCTGGCCCAGGGTGAATTTGTGTGCCTCTTGGATGCTCACTGCTACTGCTGCAACAGCTCTGAGGAACCCTGGCCACCCCTTGGCTGCTGTGTCCAGCTGTTTGAAGAGGGAGGCGACTGTCCTCTGGTAGAGCCCCAGGTTCTGTGCTAGTACTCCCAGAGCAATCCCTTGTTTTTTGTGAGAAACCAGAAATAATGGTTTACTCACATCTGGAAATCCCAGGGCTGGAGCTGACAAAAGAGCCTTTAGTTGGTTGAAAACTCGTGTTGCTTCTGTTGTCCACTGAAGATTCTTTCTTCCTTCTGTGATTAAGGCATACAGGGTTTAACAAACAATCCATAGTTATAAATCCACAGTCTGCACCACCCTGTCATGCCTAGAAAGGTTCTCAGTTCTTTCACTGTCTTGGGTTTTGGGGTTTGGCATTTTGCTTCCTTATGGTCTTTCCCCAAAGTTCTTTGTCCAGCACTTACTTCATAGCCCAGGTAAATCACTGTTTGTTTCACCATCTGGGCTTTCTTTTGGGATACCCGGTACCCCTGCAGGCCCAAAAAGTTTAGGAGGCTCACCGTCCAATCCACACATGCCTCCTGGGTCCGGGTGGCTGTTAAGAGTTCATCCACGTACTGAAGCAGCTGTCCTTCTCCTGGTGGGGGTTCCCAAAACTCCAAATCTTTTGCCAGCTGTTCTCCAAATATAGTAGGGGAGTTCTTGAACCCCTGGGGCAGTACACACCATGTGAGTTGCGTTTTACGTCCAGTTTTGGGATTTTCCCATTCAAATGCAAAAATTTTCTGGCTGGCTTCATGGAGAGGGAGTCAAAAGAAAGACTCCTTCAAATCTAGAACAGTAAACCAGGTTAGTTCAGGTGTTAAGAGTTAACAAAGTGTAGGGGTTAGCAACCACTGGGTATAAGTGTTCAGTTATTTTATTAACATCTCTTAAATCTTGTACTAACCTGTATGATTCATCAGGTTTTTTCAGGGGCAAAATAGGAGTATTAAAATCAGATTGACACTCTTTCAATAGTCCCATTTGCAAAACGTTTTCTATGATTGGGCTAATCTCTTCTCTGTCTTCCCTATTCAAGGGATATCGCTTCATCCTTACAGATTATTCTCCTTCCTTAAGCCGAATTTGTACTGGTGGAGCATTCTTTGCCCTCCCTGGTATATTAGAGGCCCACACTCCAGGGAATACCTGATCTTTTATTTTCTTAATAATTTCTTCTTCATTTTCTACTTTGATTATTTTTGTTATTAACATTAAGCTTAACAATTTCACATATTGTTGATCTTTTACCTCCAAACAAATTTTCCCATTTTTAAATATTATTTTTGCTTCCAGCTTGTCCAGCAGATCCCTGCCCAAAAGTGCAGATGGAGCATTAGGCATATACAAAAATTGATGAATCTTCCACTGTTTTCCCAGCTTATACTTTAATGGTTTGCAAAAATACGCTTTTTCAGATTGGCCAGTTGCTCCCTTTATTACAACATAATCATTTGTTATAGGTATCAGGGCCTCATTTAACACCGAATATGTTGCCCCTGTGTCTACTAAAAATTCCACTTCTTTTTCATTGTTCCCTAGTTTGGTTATAACCAGAGGGTCCTCTAGGGTAGGGGCCCCCACTGTCCTTCAGTCCTCCTTCATGTGAGCCACCACCCCCTCCCCTTTTCAGTCACCTTTTCTTTGTTCATCACCCTTTCTTAATTCTGGACACTGGTTTTTCCAGTATCCAAATTTCTTGCAAAATGCACATTGGTATTTTTCCAGTCGGGGTGGTCCTTGTTTTGGGGGACCATGCTCACGTTTCCCTTTTACATTTTCCTGTATTATTGCTACTAGTTTCTTTGTCCCTGGTTTACAGCCCTCTTCCCGATTGCTGAAAACTCTCCATGCCTCATCTAAAAAAGTCTCCAAATTTCGACCTGCTGGGCCCCGCATCTTCTGGAGGTTCTTCCTGATGTCACCTGTAGATTGCCCTAAAAACAAGTTTACCAATTGTTGTATTCCCTCATCAGATTCAGGATCCAGAGTGGTGTGTTGATGCATTGCCTCTCGCAATTGGTCTAGAAATTCAGAAGGAGTTTGAGAGGAATTCTGTTTAATAGCATAAAGGGCTGACCAGTTTATAGTTTTAGGAATTGCTCTTTCCAGTCCTTTTATTATTAATTCCTGATATTTTATTAGCCGTGCTCTTCCCTCTGGCCTATTAGCATTCCAACCTGGGTCCTGAAAGGGAAATACATCCTTAACATCATCCTGTGTTATTCTACAATTATCCTCAGCTAAATCTTAGGCCACCTTTAAAACCATCGGCCTCTCTGATTCTGTTAAGGAATCAAGTAATATTTGAATGTCTGTCCAATCAAGCCTATGTTGTTTGACCATAAATTTAATCCTTTTTGAAACACTTAGTGGGTCAACTCGATAATTTTTTGCAATCTTTTCCCAGGAATCTAAATCCCAGGCAGTAAAGGGGCCTCTGACTAACACTGTCGCCCCCTCAGAGGTGACTGTTTCCCTTAAAGGGGCTTTTATGGTTTCTCTCTGTTTTCTTTGGGTTCTTGATGCTCTAGGACCCTGTGGGGAGCGTTCTTCCTCCTCACTATCACTGGAGGGTAAGGATGGATACAGTCGGGTTGGCTCCTGTGGCTTGCGAGTGGGAGGGGAGACTCCCTTATTAATTACTGTTCTCTCAAGTGAGGATGAAGTAGGGGATGAAGCAGGGCTAAAACCTGAAGCTGATGGCAATTCCCAATCTACTTCCCCTACCACCCTCTCCCTTCCTTGTCTTTTAGGGGGTGGTCTCAGCAATTCCTCTGTCTTCTCTTCCTGAGTTTCCATACAATATACCTTGTCAGGATGTGTACACCTTTGATTTATTGAGCATGTGCTGCAACACCTCCTGGGCTTTTCCTTATCAGCTTTATTATCTTTCTCGAGAGCCAACACTAAAGGGTCAGAGGGTGGTCTAATTCCACGAGCCCTTTGCCACTCAGGGTGATTCCTAACGGTGAAAAACACGTCAGCATAAGGAGCTTCATGCCATTTCTGCTCATGCCTAAGGAAAAGCATCAGCTGTACCAAGTGTTATAGTCCAACGTCCCTGATGGGGGCCACTTCACCCCCTCCTCATGTTTATAAAGTGGCCACCACTGTGTGCACAACTTAATTAGCTCTCTATTAGTTTCTGTATTTTTATGGTCCACCAACTCTTTCTAATATGCCAAAACACATCCTAAAGCACTACCTTTAGCAACCTCTTTGCTTTCACTTGCCCCCATACTGAAAACTCCTTTTTCTCTCAATACCTTTTAAACTTTTCCCAGCTCCGGAGTTTCACTTAGCAGTAACTTGGTACAAAGATCTTTCACTTATACACTTATCAGACCCACAATTTACAACAAACTACACAATGAAACACAACTCAGGAGTTATACTCACAAACCTTTCTTGGACAGAAAAATTCCTTTTTCTTGGGATCCCCCTCCCTGAACCTTCTATCCAGCAAAGGAAAAGGGAAGGGATAAAAGCAGCCAACAAAATAAAGAGTTAACTGTAAAAACCAATGAACCAAATCACTTAAAATAGCTCAAAAAGACACACATCACACTTTGGCCAAAACACTTTTTCTTTTTTTTTTTTTCTTTTGCGGTGGGGGAAGAAGGCAGCTCCGGGCTCACTTTGCTGCCTCACCCCTTTGCACTTAAAAACTAACTACACTTAGTCAAAACACCACTTCTCATACTAACAATTTTAAAGCTTAAAATACACATAACTTACAAACACAAAACCTTTGCCAACACACTCCCAAAAGCACACAAACCAAGGCATATATGGCACTCCACTGACCCACAATTCACGCACACAAAGCTCACAAAAACAAGCTGCACACTCAAACACACACATACATTCAGCACACGCAAACTGTGATCAAGCCCACAAAAGGAGTCACCACAAACCGATGCCTGCAAGCTTGGTGACCCAGACTGGAAATTACTGCCACACCACCTTTAAACCACAAATCAAACTGGAGCCACCACTGCTCCAGTACCACAGCAATACTGGCAGTGCTGTTATTGCCACTGCCCGAGCTCTGCTGACCCACTGCCGTGTGAGCTCTGCTACTGGGGCCACGACCGGCCCACCGCTATCCCCCACTACGGGCAAGAGCTCCTGGAGCTGTTACCAGCCCCACCTGGAACACAAACCACTGCCAAATTCCGTGGAAACTTACAAACAAATCAACTTAGGCTTTTTCACTGTGCGCTCAACATCTTGCAGTGTCTTACCAGTTTGACTCTCTTACAGGTACCTGTCTGTAAGTTTTAAGCATACCTTTTTGTCCGTATCTCTGGCAGTTCTAGTTCTGCTCCCCGCAGTGCTAGTGAGGAAAAGGAGCCCTCTTCCTAGGAAGATCCCAGGTGGGCGCCCTGGAGGGGTCCGAATCCCCCTGGCCCCTCGGCCAGAGAGAGCAGGGTCCCACCAGATTGGCCAACTGAATTATCAAAATATGAGTATTGGTCTAATACCGATACTCAACTGTGACGGACAGAAGACTCTCTAACAGTTTAAAGTTAGAAAGTGTATATTTATTCAGTGCTGGGCAGCAGCATGAGGTAATCCTCTAATACACACAGCAAAATCACAGGTGATCACAGAGTCTATTTATTGGCAAAGGATTCAAACAAATACATATTCATAATAACAGCCCCTCCCATCCCCTGCTTCCTATAATAATTACCTTGAATAGTTATGAAGCATGCGTGATTGACTTCTTCAATTAAGTCCGGGGTCATTTTTGGGGGGAGGGCTCTTTAAAGGAGGAAGTAAGGCAAGTCTTCCTCACCCTAAACTCTTGTCCTTTTCTATCAATGCAATACAAATGATTTCTCGGGAATAGTCCAATTTTCCAAAGAATGGGTTTCTGGTTGCATTGTCTATTTTCCTTTGGATCTGCTCACTAGTTTCATCTTTTCCCAATGTAAGTGCAGCTGACCAAACACGAAATGAAAATCAATTATTTAAGTTTCAGATAACTATTCCCTTCTAAGTTTTAATTGCTTTCAGCAAGGTAACTAAAATCCTAATTTTCTAAGATTAGTGTTTCAGATCCTACCATGGGGGATGGAGCTGGAGCAGAGCATGAAGCTCTTCCCACACTCGGGACACTCACAGGGCTTCCCTTAGTGGTGGCTCTGTTGGTGTGGGGTCAAGGTTGAGTTCCTGGAGAAGCCCTTCCCACACTCAGGAGACTCGTAGGGCCTCTCCCCAGTCTGGATGTGCTGGTGTTTTCTCATGTTGGAGCTGTCTCTAAAGCTCTTCCTACATTCCAAGAAGGTGTAGGGCCGTTCTCCAGTGTGGATCACCTGGTGTTGGATCAGGACAGAGCTCTGGCTAAACCCCTTCCCACATTCCCCACACTCATAGGGCTTCTCCCCAGTGTGGATGCTCTGGTGTTGGATCAGCCTGGATCTGTAGCTGAAATCCTTTCCACATTCCAACCACTTGCGGGGCTTCCCCCCTCCATGAGGCTTCTCCACCAGCTCTGAGCTCTGCCTGGATCTCTGGTCACCTTGCCAGCTCAGGGAGGGTCCTTCATCCTTGAAGCTTCTTGGGCTGGTTTTGCAGCCCCTCCTCATGAGGCATCTCTGGGGCTTTTCCTCCTCCTCCATCCACCCACAGATTGGCAATGAAAAATTCTGAACTGGGGAGAAAAACAAGAGGAGAGGGCCTTGGGATGGGGGTTCCTCTTTGCTCAAGTTCATCTTAGGAAGTCACTGGGCATCTTATGTCTGTAAGAGCTTTCAGAACACCAAGATTCAGCCCAAAAATTCTCCAAACATAAAGGCACAGATGAAAAACTCCCCAAACAGCCAGATTCAGCCAAAATCTCCTGCAAAATATTAAAGATTAAGGCCCCATAAAAAAACAGAGCACCAACATTTTGCCCAGTGAAGCTCAGAAACACCAAGATTCACCTCTGTGAAAATCATGGATCCCTCTCTCCGGTCACCTGCTGCATGTGGGAGAGACAAAGTTCCTGGAGCTGGGGGAGAGGCTGCAGATACAGAGAGGCTTGAAACCTTACTCGGCTGCTCTGGCCCCCCTCAGTCCCCACTGCAGCCGCTCCTGCCACCACAGGGTGGGGGGCCCGGCCTTGGCGCTGCCCCCTCCCACCTCCCCAAATTCCACTCGCGGGGGCGCTGGGGCCTGGGGGGCACAGGTGGGGTCCAGTTGGGGAACACTGGGAGCTGCAGCTCTGCCTGGACACTGCTGAGCCATAAGCGCCTCTCACCGTCTGGGGCGGAGGCAACAAGTGGAGCTGAAGGTGCCTCACCCAGTTTGGGGGATCGGCTCCCTTGGGGGGCAGAGGCTCCGGGCATGGATTGGGTACCCAAGAGTGACAGATCAGGGGGGCTGGGAAGAGCTGGCAGCCAGAGAGCACTGAAAATCTCATCAGTGACTACACTGGGATCTTTGGGGACTAAACATGGCAAGGCACTCATGGAGGGGAAAAAGGGAAAGCCAGGAAGGGCTCCCAACACAAGGGATGACCCCAAAATATCTCTGAAGGGTCCCTTGGGAGCATGTTGAGGGAGTTTGCACATTCTCCCAGAGTTAATCAAGGTAATCAAGGACACGGACACCCAGGGGGCAATAAGGGATGTCCAGAAGGGATTTAGAAAACTCTATTCAGGGGATTAGTGGGAAAGGTGAGCTGGTATGTTTTATTCCACCAGTGTTAGAAGATGTGGGGGATAGGTTTGAAATGCAGGATCTTTTCTTTATTCCTAATTCTGATTGCAATTTACTGAGAAGGGATTTGATGGCTAATTTAGGAATGAAAATTAATGTCATGAAAGGTGATAAACAGGTTAGTTCTGTTGTGCCTTTGTGTCAAATCTGTGGCAAGGCCTATACTGAAGTGAACTCAGAAGTGCAGGCACCTCCAGGAAATAGGGGAAATTATATATGGAGCCTCTCCAAAGTACTTTGAAGCAACCATGACAAGTGGTGTCTAAAAGCAATACCCTATTCCAAGGGAGGGAAGGAAGGGCTCACAGCCTGATATTGAATCTCTGCTAAAGGCAGGGCTTGTGGAGCCAAGGATCTCTCCCTACAATGCTCCTATCCTGTCCATCAAGAAACTGGATGGATGGACACAAGCTAAATTTTCAAATGTTAGAAAGCAGATTAAGTAAGACTCCCGACCTGGCCCTTCCTCCACACAGGGAAAAAGAATTTTAATTGTATGTGGATGTTAAACAGGGCCATGCCAAAGGAATTCTCATCCTAAAATGTTTAACCCAGTGGCCAGAGTGGACTCATTCTCTTCAGAATTGTGCAGCCACAGCTTTAATGGGACCTGAGGCCCAAAAACTGATGGCAGGAGGATCTATTATTGTTCAAGTCTGTCACCAAGGGAAAGCTTTGAAATCCAAAAGAGCCTCTACATGGATGAGCAGTGCTCAGTGGTTACAGAATAAAACTTGTTCAGTGGCACAGGAGGTTTTAGAATTGAGGACAGGGAAGGGTTTAACCAGCCTCCTGTTTGAACAGCCTGCACAGGGGCTGGGAAAAAACCCATGACTGCATTCAAGTGACAGAGCTCCAGAGCCAGGACAGGAGAGATTGATGAGACATTCCCTGGCCTGAGGGACAAAATGTGTTTATGGATAGGTCAGCAGGGGCAGGAGAAGGGAAAAGAGTTCCAAGACACACTCTGATTAAGGAAAGGGAATTAGACCAAGCGCAGGTCAACGCCCACATGGTCAGCTCAACCAGCTGTGTGTGTACTTGGAAGAGCCTGGCACTGAAATGCCCTGAGCAGGAAAGATCAAATATCTGCTGGGGACAGCATGGCAGCTAACAGGGTGGCAAAACCAATTCTGACCTCTTCAGCAATCACTGCATCAATTATATAAGGCAGGAACTGAGGGGACACTCGGAGTTTGTCTTCCAAGATAATAAGCAGGATGAGACTCAGTTTCACCAGTGGGCAGGGTTAGCACCAAAGACACAGACACCAACTGAAGGAATTGTGTAATTTATATAACACAAAACTGCAAAGAATCACACAAGGAGAAGCTCAGCAATGCACCCAGTCATCACTACCAGATTGCCCACAGTGATTTACAAAGATCCATCCCCAGTTACCCCCAGACTTTGCCATCCCCCAGGTGCACACATCATCTGGGGGAAGCTGTCACAGCCAAGGGCTGCAGAGCCACTCCTGGACACTAGGAAATCCTGCAGGTGCCTCCAGCCACAGGTGAGGCTCCAACCCTGCTGTGAGAGGGCCCAGCTCTGACAGTGCTGAATAAACAAACTGACAGCACTTCTAGAACAGGAACAGCTGGTTTCATTCCCCTCTTGGGTTCCTCCCAAAGCCTGGCCAGGGCTCAAGGAGGAACCAAGGGAGATGACTTTGACCATACACCCCCAAACAAGGCATGTTGGATTCCATGGCCTTGTTTAACTTCTAAATACATTAAGGTCAATCCATGTTTCACTAATGAGTGCACACATCTATCAGAGTGCTAATGACCATGCATATTTTGCTAATGACTGTATACAAAGATATGCTTTGGTTGGAAGGTTCACCCAGAGGTCACCTTTGGCTCAGGGCCTGTTGTCCAGGCCTTGGCACTTCAGGGATGTGGTTTCATGGTTCCGTGCTGGGATGGACAGTGCTGGTGAACAGCTGGAGTCAATGTGCTCAGAGGTCTTCTCCAACATAAAGGATTAGATAATTCCAGGATTCCATCTGTTGGATTTATCCAGGTCCATGTTGGCAGCATTACTTTGGTCTAAGTCCCCTCTTGTTCAGCTCTTGTGGCTTAAGGCTTCAGCTCTTTTAGCTCCTGGTGCTCAGCTGCTTATGCTGAATGAGATGACTCGCAGAGAAGAATACAGTTAATCCAATTCCTTCTGGGACACTGAGAGGGGAGGGTGTGGAACCAGGAGCATTGTTTGGTGCTGCCTTCTCTCTGCCCTTCATACCTTTCAGCACTTTGAACCAGCAAAGATATTTCTCCAAGGATTCAGTGAAGCAGCTGTTCTTGTTGTTCCCAGCTCTGGCTCTTCCCTGTCTCTGACCTTGACAGTGCCCTTTGTTTCCCCTGTGCTCGGTGGCTGCTGCCCAGGACTGTGGAACTGGCACAGATCAAGGGCTCCAGCTCCTCCTTTCTCTGCCCTTGGAGCTGCCTGGGCACAGCTGCCTTTTCCATCTGGAAGGTCCACATGGACAGGGAGTCCCCACCTCTGTTTCCTGCATTTCTCCAGGAGCCCAGGGCTGCCACCTCAAGTCCCTCCTGGCACTGGGGGTTCTCAGGTGCCCCAGGCTGCTGTGACCCCACTGCACATAGGAGGGAAGAGTGGCAGGGGCTGTGCTGAAAGTCAGCTTCATGTGCTGCTGCTGCTGCGGGTGTCATTTGTGCAGCCCTGCCCCAGAGTCAGGGATCAGATCCAGGCACTGCTGCTTCCTTGGGATCTGTCACAGTTTGGGTGTTGCTGTCAGTGCCAGCAGAAGTGGTGGCTGGAGCAGTGGGTGCTGACAGTGCCCTAAGCCTAAGGGCCAGAGGGGTCCCTGGGCTGGGAGGGAGCTGTCCCTTGTTCTCCCTCTGCCCCACAGAGAGCTGGGCTGGGCACAAGTGGGGCAGCATAGTGTAGGATCATGCTGACAGGAAAATGGGCATGTAATAAATGAACCACCCTAAACCTTCTGAATGAGGTCATCTGTGTGGATAAAAAAACTGATGTTGCAAGAATAACGAAGGAGCAGAAAGTTGCTGACAAACACAGGGGTGTCATTCTGAGTAAAATGACACTCATGGTATTGTAAGAGATGGTCCAAAGATTCCCTCATCTGCCTCATGACTGTTGTAAGAACAGAGACTAAGAGCCCAGGGACCCCACTCATTTTGGACCTGAGTTCTGGCCTGGCCAAGGCGGATGCTTGCCAAGTGACTGTTTGCAGGTACTTGCTGTTCACCATGGCACACTGCTTTCAATCACTGCACTGATTGGGAGCATCAGACACCTGCTTCTCGGAGCAATGGCTCTCTGACACAATAGTCCATAAATCTCCCCACTCTTGGCTGGAGGACACTTGCTTTGGAAGAGGACTACAAAAAGGTGACTTTCTTGGAGAAACCTCTGAGATCTCCCCATGGACAGAAGACACATCTGTTGGCTGAATACCACAAGGATGTTGTCCCATGTGTTGGTAGCTATTCCCTATCCCCTCTTTCTCTCTCTCTCTCTCTTTACATTGTTTTCCTTTATCTCTCCCCTTCTATTGCAAAACTATGCTGTTGGCACTGAATAAAGGTGCATTAGTATTTGCTATGAATAAACCTTAGTCCCTGTTGTGTGTCTTTTGCACCACGAGGTCAAATGAACCATCACGACTCCTGCCTGTGTTGGCAGATCAAGGCATTTAATTTGGTGTCATGGACAGGATTTCCTGACAGACAGAAGGGTTGCTGGTTGTGTGTAGTCTGTAACAGGGGAAGGACATCTTGCTCCAGCTGCACCTAGCTGGCCACCTCGACAGGGCTGAGCCAGACTAGAAAGCAAGGGGGGCATTTCAGATTTCCTTCAAACTGCACACACCTAGGTGCAAAGCACCCCCACACTTGTTTGAGGGCTCTGCCTTCAGAAATTCACAAAAGATCTCTTGGTGAAAAACACGGGACTGTGTTGTTGTTTTTTGTTGTTTACATGAATTTTGACTGCTTGGCGTAGTGAAGAGACAGCCAGAGATTTACACTGAAGGTAGTACCTCCCAAGCAGCTTCAGTCTCTTCACCCACACAGGGAAGCAATGGGGGAACATGCTCTGTGTGTGTATAACTTAAGTAATCTTCCTCTCTGCCGTGGTTTTCCCCTTTCCCTTTATAAAATGACTGAAAATCACAGTGCTAAAGAGAAAGCTGCATTTTACACTCTCTTAGCTAAATATAATGCCTTGATACCAAAAAGGGTTAATTCGAGTTTTACTGTGCCTATGGACTTTTAGCACAGGAAAAATGCATACAGGGGCTGCTTTCCCAGCAAGCATGGTTGGAAGACAAGAAGAATTCTGCCTCAAAGGCGTAGTGATAGAAAAAACAAGGACAGAACCTGGGATCTCTGGGTGGATTTCATAGTAATGGGTAAATTGTAATACACATGGAGTGACTAAATATAAGCAACACAGTTGTTGAATGACACGTCCATGTAAGGCTAGGAGGTGTCCCATGTTGGACCTCAGGCCTCAATAAATGATAAAATGATAAAATTCAAGACTAAATTAGTGTTAAGGAGTCTTACTTTGCTATATTTGAGTTTTGGTGATGGCAGGACCTCACAGAGCCATGGACGCTACTGTGCCGCTTTGTAAACTCATGGAGGAAAAGCTCCACTGTGGCACAGTAGAACCCCATGGAACCAAAATCCTTTTTGGCACACTAGGGCTATGTGGAATCAGTGGTCTGTGGTGACACTGTAGATCCAAGGAGTCCATTGTGACACTGAGAAACCTCTTGGAACCAAGGGGCCAGTCTGACACAGCAAGGCCTGGTGGAGACATGGGTCCATTGAGACACTGGAACCTCACAGAGCCAAGGTGACAATGTTATACTCTGGAACCTCATGGAACAAAGGGTTCATGGTGGCAGTGCATAACCAGAGAGACTGTTGTTGGCAGTATGAAAGCTCATGGAATCAGAAGTCCATTGTGACACAGCAATGCCTCATTGAGCCAAAGATCCATTGTTAAACTAGGTGGCTGTTACAATTATGTCAAGACATTCAAAACTGGCACCAATTAGTACTTTAATAAAACCTTTTCATGCTTTCTCTTAGTAAACTTCTTTCAGGCAATTGTGACTTCTTTTCTCTCTACACAGTACTAACTTTTTCCTCTCCTGTCTACATTACTGGCTGAACCCAAACCTGTCCCTTACCTGGCCACCTAACCCTCTCTGTCCCTCACAAAATATTTTCTTACCTTATCTGTCTCTTACATGACTCCATGTCCCTTACCTCCTCACAGCTTAGCCAGCAGACTCCACATCTCAAGCTCCAACTGCAACTTGCTCTTGATTAGCTAGCCCACTCTTTTATAACACCCATCCTCATTGGATAGGCAAGGCTGTTTCCACTTCTTGGTAATCACTACAGCTGTAATTAATTAAGGAAAATTGTTTTCTGCACCATCTCTACAAACCATCTTCCCACAAATTCCCCCTTTTTTATTTAATTAAAGTAAATTTACATTATAACACATTGACTTATTTCATTTCAGATTAACAGTTACACAATTGTTTGGGTAACACATCCCAATAAGGATGTATGCTTCAAATCTTAGTTCTCAAACATTCCAAATAGTTTGTCTAGCTTTACTTTGATTGTTTCTTTAAGCAACATATTACATAAAAGATAATTCTCTGCATGCAATAGATTATCTCAGTTCTTTTAAAATCATATTTACCTTTACTCAGAACCAAGAGTCTTATCTTATTACTTATGTTTCTCCTCACATATAACCAATTGATTCCCATTTCATGACTCAAAGTGAAATTTACATAACAGCCACATCCAATTTATTCCAATTAATAATTTTAATTCTGTGTTTCATTGGCTGTTAACTTTCTCATTTTGTTTGGCTTTTATGTATAGAACATGAACCTAAGGATTCTCTCTTAGCTAAGAAATACATTAGTAAATTAATCTTGATACATTACCCAGATTCACACAGTACACACCATTAAAATTCCAGAATCAGAAAGCTGTAATTCATAAATACAATATATATGTTTCATCATCAAGTAGACATATTACACTGAACAATGGAACCATCAGCTCCAGTTTTTCCTCTATCTTATTGCTTTAATTATTTCACTTGTTCTTTCTTCAGCTCAGTTGCTTTCATCAAGTTATTTTAACTAATTGCTGTGCAGGAGTAACATATTTTAATTTGGCACTTAATTCAGCTTTTTGGGCATGCAGAAGCAGCTCCAGCAGGCTCTACTTAAGGTGTGGGAGTCCACAGTATTCCTCTGGCTTCCCTGGAAGGCTCAAGACCCCCCTGGCGGGGTCCCCAGGGACCCTCAAATGAGACCCAGGTGTCTCAAGGGCTTGATTTAGCTCCTTGGAAAAATTTAGCAACATTGAGAGAAGAAATGCAAGCTGCAAAAATAAATAGAGTGTAAATTAGACTGTTAGAATGTAGAATTAGCAGATTTCTAGAATGTTTGTGATAAGGGACACGTGGCCAAGATGGAGAATTTGGGGTGTGGATACCTCTTCCTCCTTTTTCTCCATGTCATCTATGCTAGGTGACATGCTGGCACTTTTAGATTGGATAGGAACACAGCTGAATCATGTTACAAGATTGTATTGCATTGGGAGTCATTTGTAAATACCTAGTACGTAATTTAGATTATATAAGTTAAGTCCTGCCTCTACCAGGCAGATTCTGCCACAGATGTCTGGCCAGCAGACCCCTGTTCACTGGACGAAGCATTTCTGAGATAAGAAAAAATAAACAACCATGAAAACCTCTAAGAACAGCCTCCTGCAGTCTCTCATCAGCCGACATAGGAAAGAGCTGGGGTCCAGACCACCTGCATGCCCCCCAGAGGTGATCTCAGGTCTAAGGAGATGCCTCGGGCTGTGACATTGAGGGACAGCAACATTTTCAAGCTGAACCTCATACAGCAGTCTCCAGGTGGTAGCCAAATTTGCAGTTGCCTTGTCTCCTTTGAATACCACATCCCATAGTCTTTCTTCAACTTCTTTCCATGCTCTAACACTAAAAGGCAATACTTTCATCAGTCTTAATACCCTTTTCTTTTTTTTCCCCCAAAGTTTTTTGTACAGATAAAACAGTCTCTTCCCAGTGGCTTACCTGGATAACCATCCCTCTAGGTATCAAAATCAGTCTGGTCTGGACCTGGCAGCTTCCCCACTGATCTCAGTTTCACTGGGCTTCGTCTCCAGCCACACCTTGTCCTGCAGCCCAAATCCCAATCATCACATCAGGGTCACCATTACATAGCAATTATGGTAAGACGGACACAACTGGCACCAACACCAGTCTTTTATTAAAAACTTTACATGCCTTCTTTCAGGCAAATCGGACTCCTTTTCTTACAGGCCGCTCCACAAGGCACTGACTCCTTCCCTCCTCTGCAAATTTCTTTCTTCCTTCTCCATAACTGGCTAACTCAAACCTGTCCCTTACCCAGCCACCTAACCCTGTCTGTCCCTCACAAAATGTCTTCTTACCTTATCTACCCCTTGAACAACCACAAGTCCCTCACCTGCTCACAGCACAGCCAGCAGACTCTATACCAAACTGTAGCAGATTCTAGCTCTCAAGCTCCAACTCCATCTGCAGCTGTAACTTACAGACAGGTAACCCACACTTTTATAACACCCAACCTCATTGGGCAGGCAAGGCTGTTTCCACTCCTTGGAAATCAGTACAGCTGTGTCCTGGTTTGAAAGGACAGGTGTCTGCCAGTAAGGGCAGAAGTTTCCCTTTGAAATAGAGACTTGAGTTCCACTCCCCTCAAGTATTATAATTGTTTGAATCAAGGACTCTGAGGCAGAGATAAGGGGGTGGGAATAACAGCTCTTTTACTAATATATCTAACTGTACAAGCAGAAAACAACAGCAGTTGTTAAAATTGCTCACAGAACAGAATAGATAACTCGGTGTCAGTCCCTTTAGATGCAAGCACGCTGTTTCTGTGCTTAGTCCACAGTCCGGATCTGCCGAGGGCAGGCGGAGGGCGCAGGAGTTGGGGGTGGGGGGGGGGGGGGGGTGGCAGCAGCGGCCACGCCGGTCCCGGGCGGGAACGGACTGGAGCGGCGGCTCCTCGCTTACCGTGTGTGTCCGGGGGATCAGCTGTGTCCGCAGAGGCAGGAGGCTGGAACGGGGCAGATGCAGGGCAGGTGATCACAGAGGGTCTGGCTCTCCTGTGCTCCGGCCACATGGGCTGAAGATCCCGGGCGTCCTCCTCCGAGCTCGCCGGAAAAATGAGTCCCCTTCCGGAAGCCTCAGAGGCCCCTCCGGGAGCCATTCCCACCCACCCCTTTTGTCTGGACTCATCAGAGACCCTGGGTGTAACCCGGCCAGCTCCATTAGCATGATAATGAGAAAAATTCTTTCAATTGACACAGTAATAGAAAAAACACTCAATCCCCAACAAGCTGTAATTCATTGGGAATGATTGCCTCCTGCACTATCCTTTAAACTTATCATTCCCATATCTTCCTGCCTCAAAAATAATATTAACTTCAGCACGGTCTTATAGTTTTTAGTTCCATTTAATGGACAGTTTGCTCCATCTTCTAATTTATACAGAGGCCACCATTGATTGGAACATTTCATTAAAACCTTTTACACTCCATTCCTCCTGTCCCCACAACTTCCTTCAAATGAGTTAATACACATCCCAAAGGGCTCTTCTTAAGCACCTCTTTACTTTGCTGGCAAACTGTGATTTATCTCCTTATTTCTCTTATTTCCCTCTCCCAAACCTCTGCTGGCAATGTTCTTTCACTTCTTCCTAGTGGTCCTCGAAAACGTGCCAACCCTCAGGGACCAAATGACTCTTCCCACAGAACAACTCCACAATCTCACACTCCACATGAATTGATTCCTGAATATGATGCTGTGGGTCTGGGGTATACCTGGTGCATGTAGGCATCTGCCTCCGAGGTTTGCAGTACCACTTCCTTTTACATCACTGGCACCGCAGGAGGACCCAGGCTGGATGCCATCTTGGTGCCCAGATTACTAGTCCACACTACATGTAAAGCAAGGAATTGATCTTAGTCCTCTAGGTTCTCTTTCGATTAGAGGTTGTTCCTGATCAAAAGCCAGATAACTAACTATTGAATTTGAGTATATTCCCCCCAAGTATACCTGCTCTACTCCCCCATCCTAGCCATACAAGTTTCCCTTGATTCCTCAAGAAATCTGGGGAACCACCCAAAAAAGGACTTCCTCGCTTGATTGAGCCCTCCACATTCTTGCCCTAGCTTCCACCACCTTTTCATTTTTTAACTGTGACAGTTTCCTAGAAAAATCAGTGCCCTGTTATTTACAGTTATAAACACAAGAGGGCAGCATTACCTCAGAAACAGCAGATCCTCAGGCCTCAAAAAAGAGCCAAAAAATCCCACCAGTTGCAACTACAGTTAATAACACAAGAGGGTGGTTGTTGGGGATTGGAGTTTGTTCCCTTACTTTTCCACCTCTTTTGGGAGAATTTTTCCTATTATCATGCTAAGGAAGCCTGCTGGGCACTCCCAGCTCCTAATTGCTCAAGACAAATAGATGGGTAGGGGCTGTCTCGCTCGCAGGGTTTGAGGGGTCCAGGGAACTGCTCATTTCCAGCCCACGCCGTCTGAACAACGGGAGGCAAGGTTCTCTTCGGTTGGACACTGCCTGGCCATCTGCTCCGCTCTAGCCTCCAACCTCTGAGAACAAAGCTGACCACTAGGAGCCAAACGGTGAACAGGGAGTTTTTCCTCCACCCTTCTCTCACCTGGGACACAGTGCCGCCGCAGCCACCTCCCTGCTGCCATCTGTTCTCTGCAGCTGCACGGGCTCTACCCCGCCTTTCACCGCAGGCAGAGTGTGTCTGCGGCTGAAAAAGGACTGGATCTGATTGTTTTGTTTTGTTGTTAATTTCCATAGCTGCTGTTATTTCTGTTCGTCCAGTTAGATATATTAGTAAAGAGCTGTTATTCCTACCCCCACATCTCTGCTTGAGAGTCCCTGATTCAAAAATTATAATAATTTGGAGGGAGGGGATTTACATTCTCCATTTCAAATAGAAGCTTCTGCCATTATTGGCAGACACCTGTCCTTCAAACCAGGACACTTACATTGCTACATCTTATACTTCTAACTTCATAAAAGGTTATATGTCTAAACTTTAAAATTTTTTATTATCTTAATATATTTCTTTGCTTACATAATATATATTTCTATTCACTTAAAACATTATTTTTACTTAAACTAAAAACTTACAGTCTTGTTTTGTATCTCTTTCACTTTAATGCTTTATTTTCCAAGCCTTCTCCAGGTGAAGGCTATCTCTGAGCCCATATGCACAAGGCCCTGAGAGCTCTCCATGACTGCATTCCCACACCACAGTATCACAAGGGTCGCTTGGTTCTGTGGGGACTCACAGTGCCAGAAGGGTCTCCTTGGTTCCATGAGGCCCTGCAGAGCCCCTTGATTCAAGGAGGCCTCAAAGAGCGATCATGGCCTCCAGGATTCCATGAGGCCCTGCAGTGTCACAATGGACTTTTGGTTCCATGGGGTCCAACACTGTTCCACGAATCCTTAGTTCCATGGGGCCCTGTAGTGTCACAATGGACTCTTTGGTTCAATGGTGCCACACAGTGGCAAAATCAGCCCTCGGAATGACAAGACCCTTTAGTGTGACAATGGTTCATTGCTTCCATGAGACCTTTTAGTATCACAATGGACTCCTTAGTTCCATGGGCTGCAAAGTGTCACAACAGTCTCCATGATTCCATGAGGCGTTGCAGTATCACAACAGACCATTGTCTCAGTGTTATGATGGGCCCTTGGTACCACTGAGCCCCACAGTATCACTGTGGTTTCCTTGGTTTCCTAAGGCCCTGAAGTGTCACGACAGCTCTTCGGTTTCACAAAGTCTGAAATTATAGAAATGGACTCCGTGGTTTTATGAGACCCTGCTATGTGACAATGGACCCTTGATGACCCTAGATGTCCCAGTCTGAGGTTTCTCCTTTGCCCCGAGATCACCCCAGAGGGACATGAAGGTGGCTCAAACCCTGGTTCTCTCTGAAGCAGCCAAAGAGAGATTACCGGAGACAGTTTTTTCTTTTTCCAGGGATTGTTTATTATTTCTTATCTCTGGGACTTTTTGCCTGGCCAGCAGAGGTCTGCTCAGACTGGCATCCATGGTGGAATCTCCCTGGTGAAGGCAGGGCTTATCTTATATAGTTTGTATTACGTATTACATGTTTACAAAATTTTCCCTATACAATATAATTTTATTAAATGGTCCAGCCCTGACCCCATCCAATCCAAGAGTGCCAACATGTCACCCAACATGGATGACATGGAGAAAAGGAGGAAAAGGTGTCCACCCCCCAAATTCTCCATCTTGGCCACATGTCCCTTATCATAAACATTCCCAGAAGTCTATTTATCTATGTTCTAACAAACTAATTTACACTTCACTAATTTTGGTAGCTTGTTTCCATTCTTCTTGTGCTGACGACTTCCCCCAGCAGCTAGAATTCAGCACCTGTGACACCAGGGTCTCACTCAGAGGTCTTTGAGACCCTTGCCAGGGGAGATTTTTGCACCCCCAAGGAGGCCAGGGGTATTCCCTGGGCTCCCACATCTCCCCCCTCTGTTTGCACCAAAAAACACCCTTTTCACAGCTTTGTTCAAGGCTCGCCAAGTGCATGGGATGATGCATGGCAAAGCAATGAGAATAGCAACAAGCTTCACTAATATATAAAAACCTGCTTTCGAAATTTGTTTTTACAAAGGCAAAAGATCAAAAAGGTCAAACAGACCATCCAGCCACGATAACTGTGCTAGAACTCAGAAGGATTGTTTGTTTGAGACTACAATATAATTGCTACATACATTCTGATTCGGAGTAACATCCATGGTTTGGTTCTTTGTCACCACTAAAACATCAAATACAATTCAAAATCCATTGTAGAACCAAAAAATTCTGATTATTTTGGTTTTAAAACAGCCACAGGGAGAAATTGAACCCATACATGCCATCCATTCACAGGAGTTGTCACAACTCACATCACCCATGAAGGGATGCCCTCCGGAATGGGCCATTCTTTCACTGGCAATCCCACCAGACATGTTGAAAATGGTGTTTTTAGCCTGGAATGCCTCAAACAAATTGTGCCCAACCCCACTGTCCATGCTAAATTTTCCCAAACATTCTCTCTTGGCTGCATCACTGGTAAATCCGCTTTGTTACGTAACATATTTGACAAAAGATAAAATACAACAGCATATAAACAAACATGTTTCACTGTCAGTCCTTTAGTCTTTTATATCTTGTTTGAAGAGAAGTTCACATCCTTTTTCCTTGATGTCTGCCAACACTCCCCTTGGAATCCTAAGGGCTTGTTGTGCTGGATCATTGTGAGGAGGGTCTCCTGCTAATTCTGCCACGGTGAGGTTAGCATGAGCACCACCTTGGTATTTCTTTCACAGCTCTTCCAAAGCTCTTCTCCATCTGCTCTCCCACATAAGTCCTTGTGTGTCAGTAAGTATCAATGACACAAGATATCTCATGTCATATGGAGTCAAGTCATATTCATTGAGAATACCTTTTAAAAGCTGTTTAAAATATGAAGATCCCAGTCCATAATCTCTAATTGCCTTAATAAAATCTTTAACTAAATCATTATTTAATTTTTGCCATCTTGGGTTTTGTCCTTGTGGGTCATAATTCATTGGCATGGCTATTTCACCAATCCCAATTGCAGGACATTCTCTGCTTCTTGTCAAGTCCATTCTAATATTTGCCCAATCAACTAAAGCATCTTGAGCTGCTGTTGCAGGTCTGTGTGTCTCTATAGGAATTTGTCTGTTCAAAGGTATTACTTGTTGAGATTGAGGCCAAGCTGCTGCCTCATTCATTTTTTTGATTCACTGATATTGTAGAAATCTGTGGTCCTTGCTGCATTGTTCGTTGAAAAGTCCTTGCCCGTCATTGTCATCAACCTTGTTCTTCCCTTTATTATCACTTGTGCTGTCATTTCTAAGTCTGTAAGAATTGTCCTTGGAGATCTGTAAGATAGGAAAATCCATTCTATAATTAAAAGAGGGTCTTTTTTGTATTCGTCCCACTGAAAAATCAAACCATATATAGCTGTGTTTCTTCTCCCAACACTGCTAAATGGAATGGTAAAGAGTCCACATATCGGTGTGCTTGTCTGTCTTGTATCATTTTCGCAACTTTTTGCAAGCTTGCTTGTGCTTTTGGCATAAGAGTCCTGGGGGATTTGATGTTGTCGTCTCCTTTCAGAAGATCAAACAAAGATGAAAGATCTTCATTCGTGATTCCCAAAATCAATCTCATCCAGTTGATCTCTCCAAGGAGTTGCAGCAGGTCTTGGAGATTGTTGACTTTTGAGCTGATCTTTAATTTTTGAGGTTTGATTGTCTGTTTGGTGATTTTTCCATCCAAGGTATTTCCAGGGTGCCATTTCTTGAATCTTTGAAGTGCTGACTTCGAGTCCTGCTTTTTGTATTTCTTCGATCACACAAGCACGGACTTCTTGCAGTTCTCGGTTTGTTGATGCAGCAATGAGCAAGTCATCCATTTGGTGTATGATTCTTGCTTCAGGATATTTGTGTCTTGCTGGAGCCAAAGTTTGCACCACATACCATTGACAAATTGTTGGCGAGTTCTTGAGGCCTTGAGGTAAACAACCCAATGATACCTCTTCATGGCTCTTCTCTGTTCAAACTTAGAACAGAAAATGCCATCCAGTAAGCATCGTCTTCATGAAGTGGAATACTGAAAAAGCAGTCTTTGAGGTCAATAATAACAAGAGGCCAGTCTCTGGGAATCATCGTGAGTGATGGAAGTCCTTGCTGAAGAGGTCCCATCTCCTCCACTATTTCATTCAATTTTCTGAGGTCGTGAAGCAATCTCCACGATCCAGAACACTTTTTTTGGATGACAAACAATGGAAATTCCAAGGGCTGTTTGTCGGTTTTATGTGTCTTTTTTCTAGTTGTTCTTTCATCAAAGTTTTCAATGCACTCAACTTCTTCTCCAAGGCCCACTGATCCACCCATGAGGAGTATCAGTTTTCCATGTCAATTTTTGAAATGGTGAGTGCCGCAGTGAGTCCTACTAAAAATCCATTGTCAGGTACGTGTTCCACTGTGAAAGGAGATCTCTTCCCCATACAGTGAATGGCTTTTGCATGAGTAATAGCTGTCTTCTGTCCGGGTTCTGTAATGTTATTGAATTTTCGCTTGGAAGGCATACAGAACTTCCTCCAATGCCTGTGATTTGATCCAAAGGTACAATCAGGTTCATTCTCGAGGTCAGAAAATATATGAAATATATAAAATCAGTGTCCACGTCCAGTGTCCACCATCCCTGTGATGGTTATTTCCCTGTTATTATATATCAAGTCCCAAGTAATAGTTGGCTGTTCACGGGTTATGTACTTCAACCATAACGTATGTACTTCGACATGGTCATTGTAGTGTGGATGCCCTTCGCCCATCACCAGCATTACTTGATGCTCCAATGGATGCGATGGCAGAGCTATCGCTTTTGCCAGTTGAGTATTTTGTGGAATTGTCAATGAGGGTCGAAAAGCCCTTGTTAAAATTGTCAGCTCTTCGAAGCAGTCTGCTGAAACTACAGTAGGATGCATTATCAGTCCAAAATGCTGCACCTGGTCTCTGCCTATTATCAAGAAATCTTGTCTCTTTTCTGCACGGTGCTTTGAATCCCGTAGGTATAGATGCAGATCCTTCATTCAAAAAACAAACCACTTTTGAAGCAAAAAAGCACAAAAGAAAACTGGCGACATCTACGGGAATATGCTGTGACACTTGGAGCACTGGGGGCACCGGGAGCACTGGGAGCACAGCGGATATTGGGCATAGTTGGGGCACTGGGGGCTCTGATCCCAGAACACTCAGACACTTCCCCATTCCCTCCCCACTGTGCTCCCAGTATCCCCAAGGGCTCTCTATTTCCCCTCCCAGTGCCTCTCCATTGCTCCCAGTAGATCCAGCTGGATCCCATTCTCTCTGCCAGTACCTCTGTACTCCCAGTTCCTCTGCAATGCCCCTCTCAGCATTCCCAGTAGACCCAGAGCTCCTCATCTCTCCTCCCAGTGACAGGGGAACATAGGACTCGTTTTCCTATTGTTCGCACCAAAATGCAGCTTTTTGGTTCAACTGGCAGAGATGGTGTTTCTTTGTTCAACTTGAGGTTTAGGAATGAGATTCTCCAGTTTTAGGCTGCCACTATAAACCAGTGTTCTGGATTCCCTTCTGCCCTGTCTCGAACCCCTCCTGTGCCCTTTTCCCCACACAATGATGTCACAAAAGCCCTGGGGGTGTTCTAGAGACTCCCCCTTTTCCAGGGCAGTTGGGATCCAGCCATGGCACATGGTGGGATGTCAAGGACAGGAAATGTTGTATGTCTTGAGACATTTCGGAACACCAGTGTGTGGAAGGGCTCGGTCAGGCCTTGCTTCTGGTGACACAGGGCCCCGTGTGACAGTCATTCTGTCAGCCATGGCACATTGGGGACAGTGGGACACTCTGCCAAACCCAGCTCCTGAGCAGCTGAGTTACCAGGATTTCCACCTTGGAAGTGGCCTTTGGTGGTCAAAATGCTTAAAAGGCAGAGGAAAAGGCAGCCAAGTGTCTGACCCCTGGGAAGTGTCTTGGTTAAAAGTAGATATGTCTGCAAGGAAAGCAGGAACCTTCCCAGAATGGAAAGAGAACTCATCCCTCAAAATGTTGTTATAACTGTGAGTATTGTGGGGGCTACCAGTCAGAAATGCACACAAAAGGAGTAGAAAGAATTTGCTAAGAAATATATAGAGAAGAATAGAACAAACAAGACAAGAACAGAAATTACCAACCCAATCAGGGTTGTTTGTTAAACTTTGGTGCAATACTGGCAACGGCCAGCAGGGGGCGCTGAGGGAGCACTCCCCCAGCAGGGGGCGCTGCAGGGAGCACTCCCGCCCAGCAGGGGGCGCTGCAGAGAGCACTCCCGCCCAGCAGGGGGCGCCCCGGTGCCAGCTCCAACCCCTCAGGGGCCATGGCGGCCTCGGGCGGGAGGGACGAGCCCAAATCGCTCCTTTGGCAAACTCACGCTTTGCACCAATCGTGCCGGCACCAGCACGGCAGCGCCCGGCAGAAGAGACGAAGGCAGCAGCTTGGATCCTGGTGCCCGTGGCAGCGGAGCAGTGTCCCGGCCCAGGCACACACCCTGCGCAACAGCCACCGCTCTCCCTGATGGAACGCAAGGAAGGCAGCACCCAACCCCAGGCAGGTCTCAGGCCCACAGCAGCACCTCTCGTGCCTTTCCACCACAATTCCTGAAAACCCTCAGCCTCTCCTGCCTTTTCCTCCTTCAGCCCTGGCACAGCAGCTCTGGGAATGTTGAATTCCCTGGCATGTTGAGGAAGGCAGGTGCTCCTTGCTGACACTGCCAGGGCTCCTCAGGGGCTCCAGAGCACGTTTGGAGTGCTGCTCTTCCTGGGCCACTGCTGGTCCTGACACAGCAGCCAGGGGGGGAGGAGGAGGGAGGGATGGAA